>NW_010198344.1:42354-97813 GCF_000695765.1 Mesitornis unicolor
TCCTTTCTTACAATCACTCATCCCTGAATATTCCTACTCCTGTTATAAGATAATTCCAGATTTTCAGCTGCAGACCTGGCATGCTGATCACTTGGCTGATACTAACTGTAAGTGGCCAGATTTTCCTCTCTGAGGAAGAGCTTAACAGAGGATGGCATTTGGTCTGGCAAAATACAGAGAACTGTAAGTCTGGAATGTCTAATCTACTTAATAGAAGTAATAGATGCCTGTGTATTTCAGTTAGCTGGTCAGTCAGTCAGAGGGTGCTCTTGGACTTAGCATAGGAAGCAATCTCAGACAAAACACATCTCTAACATTTGCTAGTCTTTTCGGCATTTCCTACTGGAAATAAACCCAGCTATAATGGAAGGTGAGGAGAGAAGCATCCGTTAACAGGTATCCTCAAAGCATGAACTTGGAGGTCAAAAATCTGCAGGTCTTTGTATTCCAAATTTTGGTTTTTGATTCATCATAAAGAATGACCTACAGCAAAGTTCAAAGTTCAAATTTGTAACTTTGGAGACTGATTGCTACTGTATTTAAAAAATCCTCTGCTACTTAACTGTATGCAGACTACAGGGAAAGGGGAAAAAAATCTCAAAAAAGGATCTCCCCCCAAAACCTCTGAGGTTTTAGATTAAAAGTACTTCAAACTGATTGTTGCTTTCTGAGTATTCTAGAACTGATTTTAATCTCATCTGATTAAACTGCATTAATACTAATGCTTCTCAAATTCTCTTAGCCCCTTTTTACTGGCATTCCATGTTTTTAACTTTAAAGTATAGGTTAGAAGACATTATTAATTAAGGAGAGGGTGTAAGTAATGGATAATATGCTCAACATGAATCAGTTATTCTGTTACACAGTGAAGCAATTTCAGGAAGCTTTTCACACATTTTATTACAAAATACCCCTACTCACTTTCTTGGTGAAGAATGTATGCATGGCTAGACTTCGCGAACGAAGATAAGGGAAGGACACTACCCATCCTTGCTGCAAGCGCGCTGATGGCTAAAAAGGCCGATGTGGGATAGGCAAGTCCAGTTGCAAAGGGCACAGCAGAAAGTCTCCTTAGACACTATTGGGAAGGCGCAGTTCTTTCTGTGTTGTCTTTTCTCCTCAAGACTAATTCTACGTGCGTTCTCAAAGGAGGCAGCAGCGTCATGAATGGTGTGTCTCCATGTCTCCCGACTGGAGGCCAGGGTGGACCACTGATGGTAGTCAATATGGCCAAAACTGAGGTATCGTTTCAGGGAGTCCTTGTATCTCCTCTCTGAGGCTCCTCTGTTGCGGCAGCCGGTGGTGAGTTCACAATAGAGCACAATCTTAGGGAGGTGGTGATCCTCCATCCTGGAGACGTGCCCTGCCCAGCGCACCTGTGTCCTCAACAACATAGCCTCAATACTGGTGACCCTTGCCTGTTCAAGGACAGTGACATTAGTCACATAGTCCAATGGATGTTTAGGATTGTACAGAGGCAGTGCTGATGGAAGTGTTCAAGGAGTTGCAGGTGGTGGTGGTAGATGACCCATGATTCGGACCCATATAAAAGGGTAGACAGTACAATGGCTCTGTAGATGCTAAGTTTTGTACTTTTCATCAGGTGTTTATTGCACCAGACTCTTTTATGGAGTTTTCTGAAAGCTCTATATGCCTTTGCTAACCTGTTGTCTATCTCTTTGTCAATCTTACCATTCGAGGAAATGATACTTCCTAGATAGTTGAACTGCTGGACTGACTTAAGCTCTGATTTGCCTATGGTAATGTGAGGGTGATGGAAGACTTCCTGAGGTGCAGGTTGGTAAAGAACTTTTGTCTTCTTCAAGATGACTTCCAGCCCAAAAAGCTCAGCAGCCTTTGCAAAGCAGGATGTTAAGCACTGCAGAGATGCTTTTGTATGAGCAACAAGGGCAGCATCGTCAGCAAAAAGCAGCTCAGAGACAAGGTGATTAAGGGTCTTAGTGTGGGCCTTCAGTCGCCTTAGGTTGAATAGGCTCCCATCAGTACGATATCGGATGTAAATGTTATTATCTTCATCGAGGTCTGCCATGGCCGTTTGGAGCATCATGCTGAAGAAGATTGTGAATAGAGTTGGTGCAAGAACGCAACCTTGTTTCACACCATTGGTTATTGGGAAGGGCTCAGAGAGTGCATCGCCATATCTGACTTGGCCACGCTGATCCTCATGTGACAGGATAATCATTTTGCGGAGCCTGGGAGGGCATCCTAGTGGTTCCAAGATCTGCCACAGGCCTTTTCTGCTCACAGTGTCAAAAGCTTTAATGAGGTCAATGAAAGTTACATAAAGTCCTTTATTCTGTTCTCTACACTTCTCTTGGAGTTGTCTGAGGACAAATACTTGCTTTCTTGGTGAAGAATGAGACAGGCTTTTCATATACACTTTAAAGGTGGGGAAAGAAACACCATAGCTTAAAAGTTTTTAACTACTTACAAAGTAAATTGAAACCAAGAGATTCCTGTAGGTTTCAGTGAACTAGACTAGTCCTTTGTCTTTTTTTTTTGTTCGTATTTCTCTTCATTCTTTTAATTCTTATGACTACAATAGTATTCCCTGTAGGTTCGATTTGTGTACTCTAAACCTAGTTATACAAAGAGTTTGTAGGCTTCTATATTTTGCATCCCCTTAGGTATGTAGGTGTTCTGGTAGCTAAACTCCTTCGCTAGAAAGTATAAAATTCATAAAAACATAAGAAATGAAAGTTAATTTCAGGTTAAACAAATGGTTCATCTTATACTCTGTATGTTCTGGTGGCTAGCAGTGGATGCTGAAGGAAAAAATAGGAGACTAATGAAAGTGCAGAGGGAGAAAAGAAGAGAAGAGAAGAGAAGAGAAGAGAAGAGAAGAGAAGAGAAGAGAAGAGAAGAGAAGAGAAGAATATTTCAGTTGGAAGGGATCTACCATGATCATCTAGTCCAACTGCCTGACCACTCCCGGGCTAACCAAAAGTTAAAGCATGTTGTTAAAGGCATTGTCCAAATGCTTCTTAAACACTGACAGGCATGAGACATCGACCGCCTCTCGAGGAAGCCTGTTCATATTTGACCACTCTCTCCATAAAGAAACGCTTCCTAATGTCCAGGCTAGACCACCCCTGATGCAAATTTGAACCATTCCTGTGTGTCCTATCACTGGATACCAGGAAGAAGAGACCAGGACCTCCCTCTCCCCTTCCTCAGGAAGCTGTAGAGAGCAATGAAATTGCCCCTCAGACTCCTTTTGTCCAGGCAAGTTAAGCCCAAAGTCCTTAGCTGCTCCTCATGGAACACACCTTCCAGCCCCTTCACCAGCTTTGTCGCCTACCTTTGGGCATATCTGAGTACTTAACATTCTTCTTAAATTGTAGGGGCCAGAACTGCACACAGTGCACAAGGTGAGGCTACAACAGTGCTGAATACAGTGGGATAATCACCTATTTTCACTAGCTGCTTATAGTGTGCTTGGTGCACCCCAGGATGCGGTTTGCCCTCTTGGCTGCCAGGGCACGCTACCAACTCATACTGCGCCTGCTTCCAACCAGCACCCTCAGATTCCTTTCTGCAAGGCTGGTCTCCAGCCACTCCTCCCCCAGTGTATGCCCAGCATTATTCTGTCCCAGGTGCAGAAACTAGCGTTTGAACTTTTTAAATTTCATCCCATTCATCATTGTCCAATACTCCAATCTATATAGATCCCTCTGCAAGGCATCTTGTTTAGGGCCTTCTTGAATCAGAAATATATCCAAGGTTTTCATTGAAATTACTATAAAAATTTATAGAACCATAGAATAATTTGGTTGGAAAAGACCTTTAAGATCATTGAGTCTAACCATAACCTCTCCACTACTAAACCATACTCCTAAACACCTCATCTACAGATGTCATGATTAGGGACATAGGACACGGTCTTGTGGCAGACTTAGTAGGACTAGATTGATGGTTAGACTCAATGATTTTACAGGTCTTTTCCAACTGAAACCAATCTATGATTCTATGATTAAAGTATGGTGTACTGGCTGCTACATTTAATATTAGAAGGAGAAGATGGTTGTTCGCAAAATAAAAACCCTTATTTCAGTGTTAAGTTATGAGTGCAGGTTAGCTTCTGATTAACATCCCAGAATTAAACTTAGGAAGATAGATTAATAAGTAATAGGCTTTTTCCCACACCAAATACAGCTTTTTACTTTTTGATTCTGCTTTGTTTTCACAAGAAATCCAATTGTTTACTAGTCTTTTCTGCATAATTGGTTCACTTCTATTTCAGCTTTGAGATCATCATTAGCTACAATAGAAATGTCCTGTTTATATCATAGCTTTATTATTCTAGCATTGTATTTCCTCTGGAGACTAAGATTACTGCTGAAGACATCTGGTGCCCTCATTATTTTACCAGAAAGAGATCTAAGGCCCTTAAATTTCTCGTGATACTTGAAGTTCTTCTATTACAACTGCATTTGGATGGCAAAACATGATTAGTAAAAGGAAAAATATTACTACTCTAAAGTGACAAAAGGATGTCCCAAATATACTCATAGCAACCATCATTCAGATTTATATTGTCCAAAACCAGAAAACTCTGAACTTCCAAATAAGACAAAGATGGGACACTCAGCCCTGTAAAAAATGTTGCAAGTAGGAGCTTACAGCACAAAGAATACAAAGGCTTCACAGTTCAAACACGTGTCTCTGTGTTTTTAAAACTTTCTAAGTCATTATTTCACAGTGATTAATTATATGATGTAGGGCCGTGTGGTCTAGTTGTTTACAGGGCACAAGGCAGTCCTGGATAGAAATAATAGTGTTTATCCCAGAAGCAACAGAGCTGATAATTTGATTTATTCCTCAGACATCTAAAGCTTTACTGTAAGGCTTCCTGTCTGAACAATTTTGACTGAAATATGTATGTGTATGCTATGAAGCTCATGCCAAGTAAGCCCAAAATGGCTTAGACATCTAGATCTATACTTCCTACAGCACAGTGATGATTTGTGCTAGTTCTGACTTGTCCTGAGCAAGATAGATGTGCAACATGAGGAGCTATCAGCTTTAAACCAGGAACAATGAGGTCAAGGCACAACAGTATACATGTGCATGTCATAAAATTAATTTGCAGCATGGATAATGAATCTGGGGCCTGTTGGAATGACTGCAAGTGCATGGGTTATGAGCATAGCACATGAAAAGTAGACCTGATATATCCTACATGTATGGAAATCACTGCATATGAGTTGTAGAGATTGTTTTAGAACATTGTTGGCTGTTTTGGCTGGAGTTTTGGCTGCTGGGTGAAATAGAAAAATAACCAGAGAATCCAGGCTTTTGCTAGTCCCAAATTACACAGCCATACTACCTTTGTGTCAATAATTAGTTCATTTGACGATAACTCTATTTGGATGGAGGAGAGGATAGGAAGGACAGAAGCAAGAACACTACAACCTTGGGTAAGAAAAAGCTGCCTGTTGGAAAAGGACCTGGCGGTGCTGGTTGACAGCCAACTGAACATGAGTCAGCAGTGTGCACAGGTGGCCAAGAAGGCCAGTGGCATCCTGGCTAGTATCAGAAATAATGTGGCCAGCAGGAGTGGGGAAGCGATCATGCCCCTGTACTTGGCACTACTAAGGCAGCACCTCAAATACTGTGTTCAGTTTTGGGCCTCCCACTACAAGAAAAACTTTTGGTTGCTGGAGCGTGTCCAGAGAAATGCAACAAAGCTGGTGAATGGTCTGGAGAACAAGTCTGATGAGGAGCTGCTGAAAGAACTGGATTGTTCAGTCTGGAGAAGGGGAGGCTGAAGGAAGACCTTATTTCTCTTTACAACTACAAAGGAGGTTGTAGTGAGGTGGGTGTTGGTCTCTTCTCACAGGTAACTAGTGACAGGACAGTAGGAAATGGCCTCAAGTTGTGCCAGGGAAGATTTAGATTAGATATTTCACAGAATCACAGAATCACAGAATGTTAGGGATTGGAAGGGACCTCAAAAGATCATCTAGTCCAATCCTTTTATTTGGAAAAGTTTCTTCACTGAAAGGGTTATCAGGCATTAGAGTAGGCTGCCCAGGGGACTAGTGGAGTTACCATCCCTGGAGGTGTTTAAAAATATGTAGGTGTGGCACTTGGGGACATGGTTTATTGGGCATGGTGGTGTTTGGTTAACAGTTGGACTTGATGATCTTAGAGGTGTTTTCTGACCTCAATGATTCTAAGAAAGCTTGATTGAAAAATCAATTACCAAATACTGTCATGGCCTCAACTTGGGGAAATTAATTTATTGTAAATTAATATACATATTTAATTGCTGAGTTGGATATTAGGAAACAAACAAAAAAACCCCACAAAGTTTAAAACACATAGGCAAAACACACTCCTCCTCCTTTCCCAGGTTGATCTTCACTTCAGATACTACTCTTTCCTGCTTTGTTTTGTGAAGACACATTGCATTTAGTGTCTTCACCCAGCCAAAAAGCAGGGGGAGGATGGGGGTAGCAGTCAGGACATAGATTTTTCTCTCTGCTGCTCCTTCTTTCTAGCTCATTTCCTGTGGTCTGGTGTGGGTCCTTGATGAGCTGCCATCCTTCAGGAACAGCTGCTCTGCCATGGAACACCTCTTCCTCCTCTGGCCTTGGTGTTGCCTCTGGTATGTCCCTCTGATTTCCTCCTCCTCTCCCTGTTTGCTCCCTCTCTCCATCTTCCCATCTCTGCCCTTTCTGGCATTTTGTCCTTTCTTAAATATGTTTCCCCTAAGGCACCACCAGGTTGGCTGGTGGGCTTTCTTGTGTCCTGTGGTGGGTCTGATGGAGCTGCCTGTGTTCAGTGCTGGGAAGCCTCTGGTCTCTTCTCACTGAAGTCAACTTACAGGCCCCCCTTTACCAAAACCTTGACACTGGCCTTCCAACACAGATACCTTCCAGACATCCAGGTAGCTATAGGAGCATTCAGGTTTGTATGATTTTATACTGTGAAAGTATGGAGGAATATGCGCCAGTCCAACACCTTCATGCCCAAGTGTGGTGCTGGAAAGGGATCAAGTGTCCTCAGCAGCTTGTGCCTGACAGAGCAGCCTGGTCATCAGCCTGTTGTGTGGAAGTGGAGGCAGTCCTTCTCTTGCTTTCCACAACCCCTTAATGAGGTTCTCATCCTCTGAGTGGTCCCAGGAGCCAGCATGGTCTCTGCAAGCCTCTGAGTATCCCATAATATGTATTTGTTAAATTATACAGAGGAATATGAAATACAAAGGTATGTGTTTTTGGATCTTTATATAACGATAACATTCAATATAAAATCTGAAAAACAGTGTACTGTTGAGATCCAGGGTATATAGTCACAAACTGGAATGTTGGGAAGAGGCATGAGATAAAGCTATTGTACCTTTTGCATTACATCTTATATTTAATTGTTAAGTAAACATTTTAGTATAAATATTCAAGACAAATCAAACTCAGTAACTACACAGCCTCATATCAAAGATATGATGAATTTCTGACATTTATAGTAAACATTACAGACTTCAAATACAGCCTTGTCTCCATTTAAAGAACTACTCCTTCAAAACCCTTTGTTTTTAATCATCCCACATCGTAATTTAGGATTAATAGCAGAGATTGTTTTTTTTAATACTAGATTCTATAGGAAATATTGCTCTTTTTCTCTTGAGCCCGTGCATAGATTTGTACATTGTGTAATCTGTCATTTGCCAGTTTTCTGTCAAGGACGGATGATTTCGTAATGATAAATTATTTTTGAAATATAATAAATTGCTCTTGTTGTGTCAAACTGTAAAAATGTGTAGGTTTTGTTTATCTGAGAACAAAGATTTAACAACCTATTATTTGATTTATATGTTCACTGAAATTCAGTCTACACATTAATGGTAATTTTTGCATTATTCTATTTCCAGTATAAAGCATTCATTTTCTTCCTAAAACAAACTCTAATCCCACCTTTTCATCTGAATAACTGGCAGAACCACAGACTGCATGTGGAATGGTGTAGGAGAGAAGGTGTCTCTCTATCAAACCACGAAAATCACCACTAGCCAGAAGATGGCTGAAGGAACTTCAGTGTCTCAGTAAAAGCCTGCAGCTAAAGGAAGACTTATTGGAGTTTCTAATGAGGCTTTTAATTATATAAAGATTTAGGATGACTATACATGTATTTGTTTGATTCTTCATGTCATTGAATCAAATGAAAGAGCACCCTCAGTTACTGTCCACTGTTACAACCTTCACTAACTTTTATAAAACATGCCCATCAACCAAGACTCTGGAAACCCAGGGTCTGAAGACAGTTCAAGCTCGATCCCAAGTTAACGCCTTACAAATGTAATGCTTTTGGTATGGTTTTGCAAAATTTAAGGTTAAATCAGAACTGAAGACAGATTTTTTTATTTTTTCACTCATTATTTGTTACCATAAGCTATAGACATTTAGTGAGTGTCAGTGGGAAGCTGTGGAGTAGAAACCTACGTGAGACTTGCGTACTTAACGTATAGTGAGCGACTGACATGTTCATCTGAATTCAAACTGGACAGAGCTGAAAATAGTCCAGCTTTACAGAAATGCTTCTCCATAGGGCCAGGTAGCCTTGAATTACCCCTGTATAATACAACCAGTTGCTCTGTTTCACAGAAGGCACATCTACACTGTCACATTTTTCCCCTCTATCTTCCTTCATCATTACATGGCTCACACTGCAGAGATGTTAGTTTACGCTTGGATTACCTCTGCAATGAATCTGGTAGTTTCCTGTTTTACTGTTTGAACTGTTTTACTCAGCGATGATAAGGTGCTTGTGTTATGGCTACAAATAGGAGGGATAACCAGAAAAGGTAAATTCATCAATAAAGATTAGAATTTCACCTCAGCATTGCCAGATGTGTTTAATAATAATCTTTGTCTAGATTTACATAGAAACAAGACATGTTGCAAAAACACTTATTGAGAGTCTAACTTTGCTTTTGTTATTTTCTTCCAGTTTTGATTTTTTTTAACTCCGCCCATTATCTCACTATAAACTACATTGTTTTTGTTAGGAAAAACTGATTTAATTCATAGAGTGCATTGTGGGTAGTTCATCTTCAGTTAATATAGGCTAACTAGTGTTTCATTTGTGTGCATGGCAACCGTATAATTATGGAAAGTTAAAATACAAACACAGACAATTGTGTCACACAAACATATTTTAACTGCTGGAAAGTATTTTAACAGGATGCAGATTCTACACGCTGTTAAAATGAATCCAGCAGCCTAAGAATCAGTAGAAAGAACTGTAATTAACAAGCACATTTCTGGCAACAATAATTCAGTCAAGCAGTTGATTAAATGCAGTGTTTATGGGATAATTTTCCTTTATTGCTAAATTGAGCAACTCACCATAAATCTCAGGACTGTAACACAACTTTTTCACTCCAATCTTATGAATGCTTTATGTGTCATAAGATTATGTGTCATAAGAAGGAAAAAAATATTTTCATACAATGATGATTATTTATCTACTTGTCTCAGCTCTAGCAGATCGTGAGTAGAGATGTCACATATTTACTAAAACCTTACAAATTGTTAGTAGAAACCTTTATGTGCAAAAGCAGCTGAATTTATTTAAAAACATACTGCTTTTGAAATGGGGTTTGGACCAGTAGCCAAGGCATGCTTAGCACAGCTGAGGAGCAGCTCACCATTGTCTTTAACTCACCTTTGTCCATGTGTGTTTCAGACTGGTGAGTTACTAGGGCTAATTTGGATGAGGCAGAAGATTTTTAATGCTAAGTGTCAAAAGTTAATGCAGGGGTAGGAATATTGGTTGTATGCAGGCTACTCCAGCTACCTGATCTATACAATTAATTTCACAATTAATTTCATTCTATGTTTTCTAAGTATTTCCCTTCTGTAAAGAGAAATCAAATCTCCTTAAATTCATAATTCTAAACATTCCTTGAGAATGAAAACTACTGCTATCACTACAAGTGAAAGTTTTTCATTGAGTGTATGGCTGTTTGTACACCAAAACTGCAAGTCATTGTAATAGGTGACTCACTGCTGCAGGAAACAGAAGTACCCATCCATCTACCTGGCCAGTCTTCTAGAGAGGTTTGCTGGAGGAATTGCTGAAGCTTGTTTGACCCTTTGACTAATAGCCCTCCATTGTTATTCCATGTGGGTACAAATGATACTGCAAGCAGAAAACTAGAAAATATAAAAAGTGACTACAGAGCTCTGGAGGCAGTAGTCAATGACACGACACACTGGGTCCCAAGAAGAGTTCTCAATCCTGCCAGTGAGGGAAAGGGGAGTGAGAAGGACACTAATAGGAGAAGGCAATAATGGGCTGTGGAAATGGTGTTGGTGACAGGGTTTTGTGTTTGATGACCATGGCACCCTGTTCGTGGATCAGTGTCTGCTAAGTAGAGGTGGGATCCTCACTAAAGCAGGGTGAAGATATTTTCACCAATAGGATGGCTAACCTTATAAGAACGGTTTTAAACTAAGAATTATGGGGGAAGGAGAGAGAAACCAGCAGTCCCATGAAGAAGTAATGGAATGGGTTGCTGAGCAAAGACAATGGAGTGATGTGACAGGGATGGATTAAAAAATCAACATAATGAGGCTTGGGCAGGGTCATGTCCAGCACTTGAATGTAAGCAATGAAGTGCCTACAGGACACCATTATGGAGAAATCCCCCATATGCTTTCTAGGAAGTGAACATGCTGGGGTGCCTCTCTAAAGTGCCTGTATACTAATGCACGCAGAATGGGCAATAAACATCTTGAGTTAGAGATCTGTGTGCCGTTTCAGGGTTATGCTCTTTTTGAGTTCATGAAGACACAATGAGACGGCTCCCATGACTGATGTGCTGCAATGGGTCCTCACAGACAAGCTGTTGATGTATGGGCTGGATAAGCAGACAGTGAAGTGGATTGAAAACTGGATGAATGACTGGGCCTGGAGGATGGCAATCAGTGACAAGGAGTCTAGCTGGAGAATAATAATGAGTGGTGTAAACTGGGAATCAATATTTGGTCCAGTCCTATTCAACATCTTCATTAATGACCTAGATGATGGGGCAAAGTGTACCCTCAGCAAGTTTGCAGATGACACCAAACTGAGAGGAGTGGCTGATATGCCAGAAGGTCATGCTGCCATGCATGCATAGGCTGGAGAAATGGGCCAACAGGAATCTCATGTTCAACAAGGATAGCGCAAAGTCCTGCACCTGGGGAGGTACAATCCCAGGCACCAATATATGCAGAGGGGCACTCAGCTGGAAAGCAGCTTTGCTGAAAAGGATTTGGGGATTCTGGTGAACAACAGATTGAACAAGAGCCAGCAATGTGACCTTGTTACAGAGAAGGCCAATGTTATCCTGGTCTGCATTAGCCAAAGTATTGCCAGCAGGTTGAGGGAGGTGATCCTTCCTCTGCTCAGTGCTGGTGAGAACTCAGCTGGAGTTACTGTGGGCTCCTCAGTATGGTACAGACATACTGGAGAGTCCAATGAAGGGCCATGAAGATGATGGAAAGGCTGAGAGAGATGGGACTGTTCAGGCTTCTGGAAAAAAGCTGATGTCAACACATACCTGAAGGAAGAGAGTAAAGAAAATGGAGCCAGGCTCTATTTGGTGGTGCTCAGTGACAGAACGTGATGCAATGGGTACAAACTGAAACACAAGAGGTTGTTTCTGAATATCAGGAAACACTTTTTTTACTGTGAGGGTGACTGAGCACTGGCACTGGTTGCCCAAGAGATTATGGAGTCTCCCTCCTTGAAGATATTCAAAAGCCATCTAGACATGTTCCTGGGTGACCTGCTCTATGAGACCCTGCTTGAGCACAGTGAGTGGACCAGATGACCTCCAGATGACCCGTCAACCTCAACCATTCTGTGCTGCTGTGTAAATTAAGCCTAACTTTGATTTTTTCTCATACGTCTCTCAAGAGTAGCCAAATACCAGGTTGAAAGCCAGCGCTGTGAAAGATACTCTGCCATGTGGTCACAGATGAAGGTTTGATGCAGAGCCTACTGGCTTAATATTTTCAGATTTTCTTACGCAAAACATTAGATTAACATGATTTTCACAACCTTAAAAATAATGGTTCCACATATGAAGTGTACAACACTAACAGTATTCATTCTAGAACAACTTGTCATGATCCAGGGTTATAAATAGTTTAATAAATACCAATTTAGTGAATTTTTAGTAAGCATTAAAATAAACATAGTATCTTTCTTTCTGATATTAGTCTAGGTTAAGGAGAATAATTAAAAGCTCTAAATCTTGCTTTATTTGTCTTTGCCAAGTCTGGACTTTTTTATTCTGTTGACCCAAGAACCAGTTAAAGAACAGAGAGAACAGAGTACTTAAAGCACTACTGATTAAAAAGAATCTGTTGGTATTCATCCATATATACATAAAATGACATTGGAATTTTTCTGCAAGCATGTTTAAAAATCAAGTTCTTAGGATATACTCCTACTTAAAGCAATGGCTTTGAAAGTTACAACAGGATGTAATAAAATGCTTTGGTTTTTTTCAGCAGCTGGAGAGGCATCCATACTCAGATGATCAGAGTTATAACTTCAAACACAGAACTGTTCATCTAGAACTATTTCAGAAAAGCTATGTATTTTTAATGGAAAGAGCATGCATGCAAATGCACGTTGAAGTGCACTACATATCTGTAGTTGCGAGGAATCTCTCTTTCAGTGTCAAGACAGCTTATCGAAAGGATGAAGCTTTATAATTCATGAACTGCATTTTCACCATTCAGTGATGTGGAAATCATAGAATCGATAGAATGGTTTGGGTTGGAAGGGATCTTTAAAGCCCATCTAGTCCAACCCCTTCAACTAGATCAGGTTGCTTAGAGTCCCTTCCAACTCGACCTTAAATGTTTTGAGGTCTGGGCTGGTGATTTTAAACTAAATCCAGTGATTTTATTTGCTCTGGCTTGGACTAGGACATTTCTGCTTAGTAAAAAGACCTAAAGAAATCTAAAGGTCTAAGGATGGTAAAATTAGCCAAGAGCATAAATAATGAAGACTTATTTGCTGCTTTAGTGAACAGACACAAATAAAAAGTGCCAGTCACCATGTTTCAAGAAAAGGAAATACATTTCTATACAGCTGGCAATGAAACTATGGGTTTCTAGCAAATTTGTGGAAGAAATATTTATCACGGATATTGAATGCGTTCTGATGTGAGTGCCTATTTTCTTTCGTAAAACTTCTAGGCTGTTGATTACTAGGAGTTTGTAGGTTGGATTTGGATTTATATCGACTTACCTTGCTACTGTTAGCTTCTCCCTCAGCACTATCTCCTGTACGACACCAGATGCTGTGGTACATGGACCTCTTGTGCACCTGTTTGGATGTTTGTCCTGATGACTGACTGGCCTGCCGGCTTTTCTGGTTCATAACTGCGAGCAGGGGACTGCCAGACAAATATTCTGATACTTATCCTGTGTGATGCATTTTGGCTAGATTTTGTGCCCCAGCCTGCACCTGGGACGACAGCGGTGAACAAAAAGGGCTGTATGATCAGGTTACTGCTGGTTACTAAGTAGTCAGCACCTTCTAAACCCTAACAATTGCCTGAGAGTACTCACAGCCTGAAGCAAATTTGGTGCTCAGAAAAATTTAGCTGCTGATGAAAGAGGATTAGCCCAAACTCATCAGTTTGTTTTTGAAAGAAGCCAAGAACTCATAACTGGACAGACGCTATTGTGGTGATAACGTCTTAATTAGTGATAACTTTTTGTTTCTTTAGACTCTACCTAAGAGGGTATTAATGTCTTTTTTTCATAACTAGGCCAAATCTATAAATAGGAGTACTGAAATTTAGAGAAGATGCCAAGACTAGAGCAAAAGAATTTAATAAAGACAGCCATTATTTCAAATGGAAAACAGGAAAAGAAGCAATAGTTACAGACAATGTAGTGTTTGTATTGGAGGTGTCAGATTTTTAGCACAAGTTCTGTTAGAGACATAGATAGCAGAGTCAGACAGTTCCAAACTAAATAGCACATGAAAAAAAAAATTATATTGTGCTTGCCTTTCAGGGGGAAATTACTTTAGAAAAGCCTCTTACAATAAAGCAAACGATGTCTCTCAGAGGTGTAGTAAAGCTAAGTGTACAGCATAAACACAGCACTCAGTAAGAGTCCAGAGGACTAAAGAGCTTTTCAAGAAGAAAAAAAATAATCACAGAGGAGAAAAGTTAAATGAATGGAAGAAAAACTGAAACACCAATCCACAGATGGCAATGACATCTAGAAAAAAGATGAAACAATGGAGAGGGCACAAGAAGGGCATATTTCTGAGAACTTTGTCTTCAGCTGAAAGGCTGGACAAGCCATACCTTGAGACAGAGACAGGAGGCTAATCAGGACTCAAGTTGCTGCAGCTTCTGTGAAAGGTTATAGTCTCTCTGAGCTGGAGATGTGCAAAGATCAATTAGATTATATGAAACATCACAAGTTTATTAAGGCAGTCCAAGCAGTGCAGGAATCTTCAATTATTCTACCTGAAGGCTAAACTTTACAGATAATTAGACATATGTTTTCCAGATGAATGCACAGTCTCTATCTGCATAACCATGGTAAACAATAAACAGTAACTGTAGCAACTGTAGAAAACTACTACCCACATGGTTGTTGAGTTTGTTCTCCAAAATGTAGTGTTTGAAACTGTTGTTTGTTTGTTTTTTTTTCCTTTACTGTATTTTTGACAAATGGTTTTCAATGAGCAACAACAAGAGTTGCAAATTACATATTAGCAAAACCTTGGTAAAGATAGGGGAATAAAGAAGTACACTAGTAGCTGCTGTTGGTACAATTGTGTGTCATCATGGTTGTCTAGTGCTACACTCCAAGTTAATGGTAGGGGCAATAAAATACAGAGAGTGATTTGTCTTTGGACTAACCTACAGAAAAAAACATTCAAGACAACAAAATGGTATAGATGACTTTTTATATCTTCCATGACAAAATGCATATAAGCTCAAAGTGCGAAGCCCCTGTAATACAACAGCCTGTCTGTCAATTTTTAAAATATATTTTAGGGTTTAATTGCATCATGTGGCATTATTTAATTGTGTGGATACAGGGGGAAGCATTTGCCTTTGGGGCTGCCTTTCTCAGGTGGTCATTGTTCCTCTTCTGTAAGGCCATAACAGACAAGGCAATGGACTACATCAACTTTTCCCCAGAGCAACATGTGCCGTATATAGTGTTCTTCTATCTTGCACATACTTTTTTCCATGCTGTGGTTCCACAAAAAGATATGGACTTGATTGAGGATCTCCTGCGTATCACCTGGCAGAAAATAAGATCAACTGATTTTAAGTGGAGCTTTTTCTTTATAGTCTACAAAAATAGTAACTTCTTCTGTGAACTTTAAGTGTCTTTGTATCTAATTTAAATGCTTTTTTTTTGGTGTCTTTTGTTCTGTTTTATGAATCCTTGATCATGACTAAATTGGACAAAGAGAACAGTTTCAGGAAAACCCTAGGGGTAGGGTTTCATGCGAGTAACAACTGAGGTGAAACTGGAAAATTACTTCAAGATCTAGTCCTCTCAGATGAAGATTTGGCTCTCCACTTCCTATAAACTAAATAGCTGAAGGATATATTTAATTCTGAACATATTTAAGAAATAATTTTATTTGAAGTCCTTCTGCTTGCAAAATAAACAAATGCAGCCCTCCATCTGCATGCAATGCCTAAAGGATTTATCATAGCAGAAGGTTTTTAATGAAACTCCATCTTGAGAACATTATATAGAAAAAAATGTGTAGATCAGGCCAGAAATGCTCATCAAGAAGCTGAGTAGAGTTTTGCTGGACATTTGCTGTCCCAGTTCCCCAAGTGCTTCCTTGTTTGCCTGGGTGTGTATCTTCACTCAGACACCCCAGATGCCCATGTGCGATTCTCTGAGGTTACAGTAGATTCCCTGCTGGACAAGAATCATTTGGACATGCCCAGTAATTTTAGCTTCATATCCTTCTGGAAAATATGTGTCATTAACTCTCTTCCTTCTGAAATAAGCTTATTCTACCCTCCACCAGAACTTTTATTTTTCTACCTCATTGCTGCTTGTATAGTGAGAAGGACCGTAATGAACTACATCTCCCTCCTTGACTGATCTCGACTTGGAAGAAGCTTAGATTAAGTGAAAAAAAAACCCAACAAAACAGATGACAACCTGGCTTTTGGTGCCCATTCCAAATCTACTTTCAATTTATCTTTAAACAAACAAAAATTTATAGGCAGTAAAATGGCCTAAAATGAGAAAATTTCTTCTCTGTGTGACTGTCACTCAAATTCTGAATACAAATTTCACACTAAGCACACATCCTGTCCTTGCTCTTCGATTCAACATTAAAATACAGATCTGTGTACAAACCTTTCTGTGCTTACTCTAGTTACACTTTTTGTGTTACACTCGAAGTGATATTACATTGTTGCTTGAAGGTTCTCTAGCCCAGTTTTTGAGACCAGGTTTCTACATGAGTGATTGTTCCACAGCTAGTTATGACAGTGAGGAATAAATTTGTAAATTCACTCAATCCACTTCTTTTCAAACATGGAAAAGGAAGCATGTTGACCAGTGATAAGTCACAAGAAAATGGAATGAAGCTGTGTCAGGGGAAGTTTATATTGGAGATTAGGAAAAGGTTCTTCACTGAAAGGGTGGTTGGTCACCAGAACAGGTTCCCCAGGAAAGTGGTTATAACACCAAGCCTGTCAAAGTTCAAGGAGTGTCTGGACATTGCTCTTAGTCATATAGCTTAGTTTTAGGTAGTCCTGTGAGGAGCAGTGAGTTGGACTCAATGATCCTTATGGGTTCCTTTGCTCTTGAGATATTCTATCATTCTATGATCATGTGAACTTTTAGATATCTGAAGTTTCTTGGCCAGCAGATGGAATACAGAAGTCAGCATGCCTGATGAGGAGGAAAAAGCCAGACCAAATTAGACGGTTCCTTGCTCATCAGGATGATTTTGTGGAATCTGTTCTTCAAGCACTGTGCAAGACTGAGGTCTGAGAAAAGTTTCAGGGATTAGAGTGCCAGTTAGCCACAAAGGAAACACCAGCAAAATCTATTTGGAGTAAAAGCAGGATAAACCTGCTGATTTGCCATAGAATGTTGAGTGATCCTGTTTCTTTCTGCAAAAGTGAAGACAGGACATTCTCATGGAGAGGAGACAGCAGTCAAGTTTCATTCTCTGCAGGAGAGTCTTTGATGACAATGAGAGACAGGATGCAAAGCAATTGAACAGTATGCAACATTCCCCGAACCTGTTATGACTGAATTGGCTCCAGATCCTAAAAGACAAGCCAAGTTACTATGTTTGTTTACTGCCATACCGGACCATAAAGGTGCTGTTGAAAAGTCGTTGATCTTTTAAAGAGTTTCACTATTGTGTTCTTCATTGTTCTGGGACTATATATCCATTAATTCCCTTTCATCAAGTGCTTTTCTTGAAATGTTTACTGCTGCTTCTTGAAATTATTTTCCTTTGATGCTATGGATTTTCCTTCTGCAAAACTCACACGATCCAGGAAGTGATCTATCTGCAGTGCTGATTGCCACAGGTTGAAAACTCATACAGTCACACAGAGAATTGACTGTTGTCTCCTCTCCATGAGAACATATTTTCTTCACTTTCTCAGAAAGAAACAGGATCACTCAACAAATATGCATCAGAAAAGGAAGAAAATAAATGGGGAGCAGTATGCACGTGTTATTTTTTTGATCTAAAATTAAAAGAAAAGCTGTTCCATTTTCAAGTTGTATAGGTACATTTCTGTGTAATTCTATTCATAATGAAAGTCGGATCTTGCTTAGTGAAGCAGAAATGTACACATATACATATATACAAAGCATATTCTTGATGAGCATCTTGCTTTTAAGAAATAATCTCCTTAAATCTCCTCCTTCCTCCAACTCTTGCCTTTCTTTTTTTTCCCTTCGTGTACAGCATTTTATTCCTGCCAGAAATAAATCTGACTGTGTCCAAATTTATGTGAGTCAGAGCTTGGAAAATGCACCAGTAGGTTTGCTGTGTCTCTTGGATAGTGTCCATATGTCACAAAGTGTTTAATAGGGTAGTGTAACTTGTTTCATTGCACTTTTATTTCAGTTAAAAAGTACAACAGTGATTTTATGCTTAGAAATTCAGTATTCCATTAACCCAAGTTTAAACAGTTTTCTCATGACAAATTCTTAAAGAAATTCCTATCTTTTTTTGGCAAATGTTGATGGCTTTCCTTAGACAAATACGCTATTGAGATTACAAGTCTTTTGTTTAGCATAGAAAATAAACATGCTCAAATATAACATCATCTGTTTCTCTTATTTCCTCTTTTCTATTACAATAAAATTATATTGATTTGTTAGTTTAGTAAATTAAATGGACGTTACATATTATGTCCTTTTAGTCAATTTAACACATATATTGTTGCTCTGGCTTTTTTAGTATGTTTTAAAACATGCCTTTTAATGAAATCATCAGGATGTTGTCAAAAGAAGGGTGAACAGTAGATTATTTACTTTAGACCCTTGTCTTTTTTTTCGGTCAAAAACTTTTCATGGCCAGATGCAATAAGACAAAGCTTATAAACTCCACAGGAAACCTTGGTTTGTGGTTTGATGGACCTATTGTACCACTTATAGTGTTGAGTTTCATTTGTAATTAATTAATCTCTCATATCACTCTGACTGTGATCTTTATTTTCATTTATGTTGTAGTTCAGAGACGGTGTTTACAAAATGAGTCTTCTTTCCCAGTTTTTCCAATTAAATGTATGACATCCCTGTCCTTTCAAATTTAATTACAATACTCACATTGGCTTTGAGCTCTTATTGGTTCAGCTACCAAAACATATAAAATGTTATGACAAAGTGGTTACTTCCATGTGGACTATTATGGTTAAAATGGAAAGGAGTCTACAGAAGCAGAATCTAGCACATCAAGGAGAATGCAACACTAACTTTGTCACTTCCATGATAGAGTACTGGCAAAACTTGTCCAGGAAATTGTGGAATTGTAGCAAGGGCTCCAAAAAAAAGTAACTAAGTGCCATCTCACAGTTAAAAGCCAATGATAAATATTCAGTTTAAAAATGAATAAAGAGGAAAAATATAAGCTGAACAAATATAGTTCTGTTTCATTGATATACAAGATTTAGTTAAAATCAAGGGAGTAACTACAAAGTGAGCTAAACGGCACTCATTTTTCCCAGAAGAAAAGTGTGCCTGACCACGCTGCTGATTTGCTTTGATAGCTTTATTTTTACTAATATAGGAATAAAGTAGAAAATCAGGCTGGAAAATGATTGGGAAATATAATCAAATCTAATCACTCATAACTGTCAGTCATAGGAAAAAACCAAACCCTTCCTATATATGTTAAGTTCTATCTTAAACTAGTCAGATTTCTTATCCCTTATACTAGGAAGATGTTGCTGTACCTGTTCATTAGTAAACTTTTTACTCAGTTCTTCAATGAAAGAAGTAGAGGTATTCAAATGAAACTTGCAGGTGGCTAATCTTCAGCCAGCATATGGGCCAATTGATACCCATATGATCATGTGTTAACATTGACTGTTACCTCCAACACTGCCTGTCCAGTTTGGTGTTTACTCCTCAAGAGTCTGCAGAAAGTAGCTATATCTTTTTTCAAGCCTCATTTATCTATCCAAGGCAAGCCAAGTTCATTTAATATTCTTACATAAAATAGGAAAGAAATAAGATGTCAGTGATCACCCCAAAGTCTTTCTCCTCTTCTATTATGATTTGAATTAATCTTACACAAACAGAATCTGCTGGTGCCACAGATGAGGCCTCACTGGTATCAAGGGTCATGGTATGCATATTTTCCTTTCTCTATTGGAAACACTTGACATGCTATATGATCACCTTTCTCATGACTACATCATATATGAAATGAGCAGCAGAAAAATTTTTTTAAGTATTGGAGCAGTAATGGTCTTGAAGATTTTTTCAATCAGAGCTTGGGGGAAATATAAACCAAAACCTGACTGGTCTGAAGGTGGAGCAAGGATGTTTCCTTCCACCATTAGAGGCACAAAATCTCATTCAGATCTCTCTCAGATGCAAAGAATATCAGAACAAAAAAAAATAGCCAAATTATATTGAGTTATTCTGATATTAAAAGGGAGATTAAAACACTCTCTAGTCTGTTGAAGAGGCATTTACTTTTTTCAAACAGCAAACAACAGAAAAAAATCTTCATTGCCAAATATAAGACTCATGAAAAATATGGCCTTTAAATTTAGACAGCAAGTGGAACTATTGAGGCTCAGGTTATGTTTAACTTTGGCAAAATAAAATGTTGAACTGTTGCATTTTACATTTTAATCCTCTAATCTTCCTGGAAGAATTAGAAATGCTTTCAAGACTTTACAGTCAAGACTGTTTTCATAGCCCAAGTTTCTAGTTAGCTAGAAACACATGTTTTGAAAGCTATGTTCTCGCAAAAATATTTTGAAAAATAACAATGATATTCACCAAATCTAAAGCTGAAAAGAAAAAGCTATTACTAAACCTGAGTACTACATAATTATAATAAATTATTCACCTATAAATTGGAATGAGTAAGCTCTTTCCTATGAAGTCTTATTCATGACCAACTTATCTTTCTTACCAGGAATTATTCTAAAGAGATTAAACACCACCTTCTTCAGCATTTGTGAGAGAAGAGTTCTTGAAGAGAGAGCACAGTAATGAGTATTAAAGCCAGGTTACTTAAGGATTTTCCAAAACCACTCAGCTTCATTCCAATGCCTTGTACAAGCTTTGGACTAGGCCATTAATGCATGTAACTAACCACTAGGTTAAAGCTTCTGCATCCCTGCCAGCTGTAACAAGGTAGATTCAACCTAACATAAAGAAACAGATTTCTTTATAGAAAAAGTTTCCTGGCAAAAAACCTGTAAATAATATTTGTACAATTATCATAGGCATGTAAGTAGCATGTCTGGTTTAGATTTAGGTTAAAAATACAGAGAATAAAAATTATTACGTGCAGGACTAGCACAGATCACTGTTCTTAGCGCTTTGTTTTGAAATGAGGCAATTTTCTCACACATACATTGCCTTTTTGCATAATTTAAAATTGTATGAAGGTTCTTCCTATGCAATTTTAAAGTATAATTTGGCAAAATATTGTTCAGTTCTCCTCTCCTTCATGGAGGGAAAAAAAATAAAGTTTTTTCAAAATGGAGCATCTGTGAAAGGTATTTACACCACTAGAACCTACAATTTTCACTTATCAGTGAAGAGCCACTCTGGAACTTCTGACACTAAATATTAAGTCTGTAATACTCAAACCAAAGGATAGACTACTGCGAGAAGAGGAGACGGTGAAATTTGTCCACAAATCAAAAATTTTCCAGGTTCATACCATCAGTTTTTTTCTTCCTCTTCTTAGTCCTACTTGGAAGCCAATTAATATAGCTAAAATTGTAATGGAAAATTTTCATGAAATCCTCTTGAAGAAAAATTTTTCAAGTTCAACATAGCATGGGAAAGTCCTTTGATATAAAAAAAGCCTCATATTAAGGGCAGTTAACCAATGCATAGGAGATACAATAAAAGAGACAATTATTGTTTTATAATCTATATAGGCTTTGGTGGAAAGTTCAGACCCACGACAAAACAGGCAACAGCTTGTATACCGGGTTTCAGATATGGAAGACAGTGTTCGATACCCTTTTTGAAATCCTTGTGGCAGTTACCAGGTACAGACTGGAAGTGCACCCAAGGTATAACCTCCAAAGTACATGAGGAGCAGATATTGTTATCTATTATATTGGTGGAAATGTGGAGGAACAATGCTGAGGTCAGTGGAGTGAAATCTAGACCTGGAATAGCTACATTTGCTTGAATCTGTCTAGAGCCACACATAAATGACTGACAAAAGAAACTGTCTACTGCTGAAGGGACTGGGATGGTCTCCCAGCTTACATAAACTGGTGACACTTTGGTGATCCAGACCTGAGGCAATAACCAAGACCTAGATTTGACGATTTATTTTGCATACCATCTCCAAAGCTGCTTGGAAAAATAAAAAGTGACTTCTGCAAATGCTTGAACAAAAGTATCATTGAGAGATTAAATGATCCCCAGAGTAATATTCAGTTGTTCTTTTGAAGTTTGTTTATAGACATCACATGCCAAGACGTAGGAGATACTTTCCAACATTCATGTCTGATCAAGTCAGAGTTGCTCATCTACTGAACTATTTATTTTCACTTGATTTACTTTCATTTGGATGTGCCAAATAGTCTCCACCTAGATAGCAGAAAGCTTGGAATCTCAAAAAATTGAAATTCAAAGGCATGTGAGGAATAAATGTTTTGCACATGATTGCCATCTAAAAAAATAGTTAATGATTATTTAATCTTCAGTGAAACTGTGATCGCCTGTCTATGCTTGGAATTTGTACCCATTCTTAGGCATATTGACAAATGCAGGAACTATTTTATAAAAGCAAAATATTGCAGAAAATAAAGTAATGGATGGCAGAAAATACTTTTCACTTTTGCTTTTGTCTTAGAAATTATATTCATTACACTAATTCATACCACCCCCTTGAGCTGCATGATTTTTATTCTCACAATGAGAGTTATTATTATTAATAAATGCATAATTTATACTCCAAACAAGAAGTTAACAGCTGGCACTCCTGAATATTTAGTTTATAAAAACAGGCAATAGGGCTCATAGTTTCATCCACTTCTTCTCTCATAGCCTACTTTCTTCATTTATTTATTTGTTATGCTTCCTTGGGTTTTAATGTTTATGCAAGGAATTGGTTGACAGATGTTGACTGTGGAAAAGCCAGCAATGTGTGTTTGATGCTTTCCCATGCATGATTCCTTGGTGTTTTGTCTGTGGCTGATCAAAAGTGATGGTAAAGATGGTAGGATAATTTTATGACATGCAAAAGATGTACTACTAGGAAAAGGCCAATACCAGCAAACTTGCTTCCTTTGAAGTCTTCAGAGCTGAAAAATGTGAACAGTTTTACTTTGCCAAACTCAAGCCAGAGTCAGAAACATTCAACAGGTGTTCATCACATTGAAGGACTACAGGTCAGTTATTTACTCTATCGCCTTCTGTAAATAAAAGTGTTTAAAGTTGCCAGACTTCATTATTCTGAATAGTGAATTAATAGTAAAATCTAACATCAATGTCTCACTACTCAGTACCACTTCTTATGATCGAAATAACATAAAACAAGCTAATAAATGTGGCTTACACAGTTTGGTGAAAAGTCTTTATTTCTGATAATCTGTGTAGAGCTATTGACACAATTTAGCTCCCTTGCATTAATAGTTTCTGCCTTTTGAGAAAAGGGGAGCAGCAAAATTTCAGAGCCTAGAACTGTTAGTCTCACATCTCCTTTTCTTCCTTGCAGTCAGCATCAGAGATGTTGAGTTGGGAAACAATAATGATATGAATGGTGTGATTCCCAGACAGATATTTCCAGTCTTCAGATTTTGGATCATTCTGTTGATCTTGTATACTTGAAGGAATAAGCAGATTAAAACTATTATACACCTTATTTTCTGAAGACCGGTTTTTAAGGAATAAAGCAATTTTAGAAATTCAGAAACCTGTCAAAAACAAGGGTTGGAAGGAGCTTTGCATGGTTCTTTCATTTATTCCTCACCATGATGCCCCTCTCCAGACAGCCAGATTGGACCTTCTGTTATTCCTGACATACATCCCAAAATGTCACTTTATCATTTGAATAAACTGCTCTAGGGCTTAACTGCTCCAATTGCTGTATCACTTCTACTAATGTTATAGTAACATATATTTACTCACCAATACAGAGCACTTTCAAACTAGAAATTATACACATCTTTGATTAGCCAAAATTACTGTAGAAAGCTTGTTAGAGATTGCTAGTGTATTGTATATTAGATATACACTTGAAAGCTGGGAAATAGCTTTGGCGTAAAATGGTACTGATTTAACAGAGGAGGGTTTTGCTGGTTTATTTTGTTTATTTGTTTGTTTGTTTGGGGGAGATCTGGCATTATTTGCCAAGTATCTTAATTTAAGCAGAGATGATTATGTGAATCTGTTAAATGTTAAGAACATAGTTATATGCACACACACACACACACACACACACAAATTGTGCGATGATCTAATTAAATAGTGTTTGACTTCCTACTTCATTTACATCCATTTTTGAAGGGATCAATTTGCAGTCTTTAGGAAGTCCTTCTTTGAAGTACAAAATGTTTGCCAAGTCTGTTGACTAATGAAATTATTTGATTGCTTTTTCCTTCAGAATTGCTTTTCACAAAGCCATTGAAATCTGAAGATTTATTATTAATTTTCATTAATTTAAGTTATTTTTATAGTTTCTATGACAAGTTAGCTTCTGTCCTATAGAGCTCGAATAATGAAAAAAAAATAAATCTTTTCTTTTATTTACTATATGTTATTATGCTTATTTTAGACTATTTCTCTTTTGGTTTAGTGACTTAGTAATATGTCTGCTATGGAATCATGAAATAACTTCTAACATATCACAGATGTTAGTTGTCATTACAAAGAAAGAAATCCATTCCACACAATGCTTAGGTATCCAAGAACATTTCACTTAAATCTGTGCATCTAGTTCTGTAAAAACAATTAGAAAGACCTTAGCTACATTGATCAAATGCCCAAGATACTGTAACACAAAAAGAAAATGGAATTTGAACCCCAACTCTGAGAGCACCAAAGCAGTTGAACCATGAACTGTCGAGAAAATGCAAAAGAGGCTTTTCCCAGTAACTCCTCTAGAAACTGGATCACCATATACCAAGGAAAAAAAAGCTGAATAACTCCTCGTTTCTCTTCTCTGAGCTAAATGTCCTGACTATGCTCTTGTTAAGGAGGAAGAAGTATATCTAGGCTTTTAGTTCCAGTTTCAAAAAGATGCCTGTCTCTAGCCCTAATGTGGGTGTCTAAAGATAAGCAAATTTCAGGCATAAACTTCTTTGTTAGATTTGTTTTAGGGTCCAGATGCTGAAAACCTTGCCATAATTACAGATTTCCTGCAAAAGATTGCACTGTCCAAATGATCGCTCTCTTATTAAATATCTTAAGTTACTCTTCCACTTTCTAGCACAAGCTATTTTCAACTCTATGTCTTGAGCCACCGTTTTTGAATCTGTCTACATCTACTTGTTTATCCATGACAGTCAGAAAACCTAGGCCTTAGGCAGAAACTGCTGAAATGTATCATATATCTGATCCAACTGTATTCTGGGCTGCATTAAAAGAAGCATGACCAGCAGGCTGAGGAAGATGGTTCTGCCCCTCTACTCCACCCTGGTGAGATACCACCTGGAGTACTGCGACCAGCCTTGGGGACCTGAACATAAGAAGAATATGGAGTAGATCCAGAGGAGGGCCACAAAAATGATCAGAGGAATGGAACACTTCTCCTATGAAGAAAAGCTGAGACAGTTGGGGTTGTTCAGACTGGAGAAGAGAAGGCTGAACAACCTTGTGGACTTATAAGAAAGAGGGGAACAGACTTTTTAGCAAGGCCTGTTGCAGCAGGACAAGGGGTAATGGTTTTGAATTGAAAGAGAGTAGATTTAGACTAGATATAAGAAGATTTTTTTTATGATGATACTGATGAAACATTGGAACAGGCGTCCCAGAGACATGGTGGTTGTCTTATCTCTGGAAACATTCAAGGTCAGGTTGGAAAGGACTCTGAGCAACCTGATCAAGTTGAAGAGTCCCTGCTCCTTGCAGGGTAGGTTGTACTGCATGATTTTTAAAGTCCCTTCCAACCCAAACTATTCCATGATTCTATGATTGTATGATATGCAAGTATGCCTTCATTTTGCAGTTTTTTCTTGTTGTGGTTTAGGGCTGGGCTGGCCACTAAATCCTGGACAGATGCTATCTATTAACCCCTCTCCCCTCTGCCGAAGGGAAGAGAAAAGAGAATAAGGGAGAGAGACTTTATGGGTTGGAAAATAAAACTAACGGGTTTAATAAAACAATAATACTAATACTACAGGATAATATTGTAAATAGGAAAATAACGAAATATATACAAATATGTACAAATATATATAAAACCAATATAAAATCCTCCCCCCACCCTCCCCCAAAGACGTGTACATCACCAGAGGCTCTGCGGAGCAGGGCACTGGAAAAGTCCCAGACCAACTCAGCAGCAGGTGGGAGCAGGATGCAGGAACACACGAATCAGGATCAGAGGCAGACAAACCAGCAGGGTTCTGCTCGGACTTTGGCCATTGCAGGATCGAGACAGATGGAAGGGTCGGAGATGGAAGGGCTCCAAGATGGAAGAAGGGTAGAGACTCTTGTGATTCCTCTACTTTATACCAAGTATGATGTATGTGGGTTGGAATACCTAGTTGCTCAGCTTTGGGTCTGCTTTCCCCTCTGTAGGCACAGACACAGCACCCATGGTGAGACAGTTGACCTTGAGATTATCAGTAGCAGCACACTGTCTGGGAAAAGCATCCTGCTAGTTTTCAGCAAGTTCAGCCACTTAAAAGAGACTGAACTGAAAAGTAAAGTCACTAAATAGAAAATTAGTTCTATTTAGCTCAAATCAGGACATTTCTATAGAAGTTACTCAGGTTTTTAAGCTTCAGCTGTTGATATTAATAGTGCATTCAGCCACACTTGGGCCTTTATTAATGTAGTGTTCTGAAATAGATTCTGGGTCTGATCAATGTGCTGTGCCCCCTCATTCATAGTGACTCACGGAAAGAAGATTCCACAACCTGTAAGGTTGTAAAGTAGGTATTGTTTATTCAGCGCACGGGTGCGCGGTGGATCTTTCCTCCACAGATGTGCGTGCCTCCTGTGGCAGTTTGTCTTAGCTTTATACAGTAAAATGTTGCATATTCATTACTGTGCAAAAACGCCTATACATATTCATAGCTTTTCCCCGAAATGGCGGTCTTTTCTGAGAAGTTTGGTCACGCCTGCGCAGTGCCTCCTGGTGGTCGTGGGCCGGGGTCTCAGGAATGAAGTAAATAGTCCTTTTCCCTACTAAGCTTTTCACCTCCGTTCCTTGCGCATGCTCCCTGGACCCTTGGTGTTTCTCCAAACCGCAAAGCTGGTTTCTACCAATTTGCTGCAATGTTCTTGCTGTTATCAGGAACTGTAAGACACTTCAGGCAGGACATCCTTGGCCTTATCAGGAACTGTCTGTAGCTTACCTCCTTTTACACAATGACTTAAGATATATTGCTTCAGCTGAATAATTATTATCTTGTTAACTCTTAAGTGTTATTCCCCCAAGCTGTATTAGCCCCAAGCTATAATTTTCTTTATAAGTGTTACAATTCTCTCTATCAATAGTAGGATGCAAGTAGACAGCATCACTAGCTGATGGAAACAAATTTGGCACAGTGCACATACAATGTGGCAAGAATGGGTAGTGACAGATAGGTCCATCAATCAGAAGCTGTAAGTCATTATAATATGAGGAAGCACCAAAGGAATTTGACATGTCTGCTGTAGCAGGAAGAAAACTAGGACAACAGGCATGATAACAGATTCTCAGTAGATCAAATTTTGCAGTTTATATAAACTTACACCACTGGAAAACAATTGCACTTCAGACTGAGATAGCAGGATCTCATGTCCATTTAGTGACAAAGAGTCTTCGTATCTCATTCACTCTACCCACTCATTCAGTCAGAGAAGTGTCCCTTACAGGTTCATAATGTGTTTTGCTAGCTACTAGGGCAGACATAACCATAAACTGTTCAGATATGGGCTTGCTTTGAGCATCAGCTTCCTTTTCTACAGCCCCAGTCTTAATTATAACACCGGTAAATGTAACCATGAAAACGACCACAGCTGGTAGCAGAATTGCTTTCTTGACTGCTAACTAAAGCTGGATATGTTAGTCTGATACCTTGAAATGCCTTGCCTTTCTAAAACTTTAAATAAGCCACACTTAGAGATATCATTGGATCTGAAAGTAGAAGGAGAGTCAGATTTGGGAGTGAGTGGCAAAGCATAGCACTTGAAGCACTGTGAGTACTATGTAGAGCTGTATCTAGAGATAACTGAGGCTGGGTGAACGGAGGGGAGAAAGAAAGGGAAATGTGGACAAAGTGAGAAAGGAGCAGAGGAGGGAAAGGCACAGATGAATTATTCTATGGACTTCAATTGAATTACATCAGGATTTGATTAAACCTATCTCCTGGTGAACTCATCAAGTAATGGAAATGCTTTGTTAAAGCCAAAGCTCTTCAAAGGTTACTACAGACATCACTTTTCTGTGCCACAGTTCTGTAGGCTTGTAGCTTCTCATTTCTTCCAGAAACAAAACAAAGCAAGAGTCTCCATCTCTTAAAGTCATTTTCCACTACCTTTACCCCTCATAAAGCGTCCTTCACATTGACTTTTTTCCCCTCTGGACTCTCATATGTGTGGAGTATTCTTCTTTGTGTCCGTGTAGAAGTGACAGAAGGATAGGACGCAGATTTCTTTCTTTGGATTAATGGTGGGATTCTGAGGGCTTTTGACTTATTTTTAGCACTTTTTAGAACACTTTCACTTCAACAGATATTCTTATTTTTAGGCTAAAATGTACCATAGAGACCTTTTCTGTAACCAAAACTGAAGTGGGCTGCTGAATGCTGCCAACTTTCCGAAACCTAAAGAAAATTCAGGTATGTTACTAGTTGACTAGTCCAGCTCACATAATTCTTCTCAGTACACTTAAAAAGAATTTTCCTAGGAAAATGTTCTATGGTACTATAAATCTTTATGGTTATAAAAAGCCGTATATTGATCATGGAAGTGAGAACGTGCAGACCATGGAGAATGGATTTGTGTAGATCGGCCAGAGAACAGAACAGAGTGTTTGTGATTTTTCCAGATTTTTCATTTTTGGTATTCTACAAAGGTAGCACTAAAGGATGTGGTACCATGTCCTATAAAATACACTAGTTTCCAGAGGTGTCTTTGTGCTCTGAAGTTATGCAGCAGGATATATGACAATTTCTTATCTTTTCCCACATTCTGTTTCCTGAATGTTGCTTTGTTTTACTTAGGATTTATTTCATCATTCTGCTGAAATTCCACATTTCTGGGAAAAATCTGTCTGTTGAGGATTATTAGTGTCATGGTTGTACATTTCCCATAAGGGCCATTAAGCGTATCCAGATTTTGGAGACTACAGTCTAGTCTTTGACCTCTGTAATTTTGCTTAAGCAAAGAAATGGCAGAAATGAATTACTTTTAGACTCTAGAAAACCAGATGAATTAACTTTAAAGTGATCTTATCCATTGCTACAAAAAGTGATATGACAGGTTCATCAGTTTTTAATGGAAACTGATAGTGGGTATTGGCAAATAGAACTGAACTCAAAGGATTGGTCAAATCCATTTGTGTTGAAAGTCTTGGCCTCTGGCCATTTAAAACAGTGTTCTTACATGATTAAGAATACTAATGGCCTGTGATGAGCGCTATTCTGAAACTAAACACTCAAAAAGCGGGGTTTTCCAATCCCTAAATAAGTAATTTACCTTATTAAGCAGAGCATCAGAGGGATAAAAATTTCTTCTGACAAAGGAAGTTGGGGGTGGCAAACCAGACAACTTCCCAGACAACGGCAGATGTGAATATTAGCAGGACTGTGATCCCATTACAGAAAAGCTTTTGGCAAAATGTAGTGCTTACACATGGAATCAGATCTCTCAAACAAAATTATTGTTTGTTGCCTGGTGTTAAAAGGAGTCTCAGTTTCAAGAGTCCTTGCAATAATGTCTTCATCTTGATCAGGTGAGTTACACCAAATAACTGTCCTGCTAAATTCATGTAATCTAACTGGCCATGGTCCTACATGACCACTCCAGGTCATACATAATTCATTCCTATCAGTTACCTTAGCTACAAAAAAAAAAATCTTCTAAATATTCCCAACTACATACAAAAGACTGACATATGCAAGAACAGTTTCTGTTGACTGTATACAAATAACATATCTATGTACTGTTTGATCAGTTAAGGAGCAGGAATTGCCTAGGAATCTCTGTGACACTGCAACCAGGACGTTTATCAATACATTAAAGCATAAGGATTGGATGAAGACAGCTGGACCTACCTGGGTAATCTCTAGATGTGTCCAAAGTTCCCACCTATAGAGCTCCTTTATCAATCAGTAAAACATTTGTGAAAGTAGCACAGAGTTCAATCAGTCACCTAATTTTACATTGGTCCATTGTGTCAGATTACAGGTTGTTATCTGATAACTGGGTATTACAGATAAACAGGTTATTATCTCATTTATGCAGATGACTAGATGGGGAGTTTCTGGACCACCCACACAATGCATTGAATGCATTGAATATATGTGCAGGTACAGTCCTAATACAGAGTTACACCAGGGTTATAACTAAAGGACAAACTTGAATTTCATACTTATAAATCACTGGCAAGTTCCATACTTTCGACACTTATGTGAAGTGGGAAATGAATGCTGTGAAGGCTGAACTAAATGTAATCTTATGGATGTGCTTGTGAGGAAATTACCGAGTAGAAGAAACAGCAGGTATCAGAACATTTAAAATGAGGAAAGGAGGCCTTGCAATCCTAGAATAAATCAAAAGATGCTGACAGGTTTCAAGGGATGGGCTAAGACATCTGCAAACCTGGATTTATCTTTTTAAAAGCTTGTGCTTCTGTCCAGAAGTTATCTCATATCATACAAATACTGAACTTCAGACTTGTTATTTATATGTGATCTGTGAGCATTTTAAGGTAAGGCACAAAGCAAAAAGCAGCTTTCTAGAAGATACAGGCAATCCAGATTAAAATTACTTTGCAATCTTTCTAGTAAAAAATAATTCATTGTTTGCAAGTGTGACAGTGTAATAGCTACACATAGAAATGCGTAGCAACTAGTGATGATTTCAATGCAAGATTTTAAGTTTCTCATATACAGAGTGACCTTAAGTACTAATTAAAGCAAATAGAATTTTGGCATACCCTATCCTGTTATGTGTTTAAACATAACAAGTAAGTACAAAAATAGAAGGAGTTCCTTCAACAAAGAGCGAAGTTGTATTTCTAGGACAAACTCCTTCCCAGACCCTTGGAATTTCTCTGATCTGTTTCTAATCTAATTTTTGGTTTGGTACACTGAACACTTAATTGTTTTTCTTCCATCATTAGCTTATCTCATTAATAGAGTGGGACTGGTAGAAAACTAATATAAAAGAATATTAATGAAGTATAGCTTCATAAAATAAAATTCTTATACTGTTTTAATGTAAGATATTATTGCATTCCTGGCCCAAAGTGTGCAATAAGGCATGTCCCCTGCCAGGATTCAGGGCCCTTATTAATCCAAACCTCTGCTCCTGAAATTAGTCTTTTGAAGATTCCCTTCAATGAGGAAGAAACACAGTCTGCTTTGCCCTGATTCAAAGGAGCTGAAGAAACAAAAGATGTGCTGTTGCACAGGGAAGCTGGACCCTGGAGCAGGCTGGCATGACTGTCTGACCAGTTTGCTGGGATCTCCACATAAAAGTTCAGGTAAGTTAGTTATGCACATATGTGGTTAATGATTTCATTATTTTTCCCTCAAGTCGTTTTGTTCTTTAAATAGTGATTTGTTTAAAAAGAGATGTCTGGCTGCTAGATAGCAAGTGGTCCAAGAAGGTCCAAGAATATCAGAAACTAGGCCTGTTACGGTGACACTGAGTTAATTTGCTGGACTCTGCAGCAGATGTAGGGTCTGTTTGGAGAGGTGGACAAGGGAGAAGGTTTCATGTCACCTTAGCAGCGTGAGACCTCTGTGGAGTAACTCAGGGGAAGGCAGTGGGAGCCTGAGGACCTAGTAGATCTGGTGACTCAGGTCGTGTTTACACCCAGGAAATATCAGTTTTAAGTGAAGTGAGAAACAGCAGAACAGGTCTACTTTGCATCAGCGGCAAAACTTGTGATCTCAAGCTGTCTATCTGACTTGAAGCCAGAGGAAAGCTCCCACAGAGTCAGTGACTTTTTAGAAGTTCTTGTTTTATTATATAAACAATGAGAGACAAAGCATGGTGCCTGGTGCTGAGCCCTTGCACACTGCACTGGGGAAAACACTGAGCGAAGTCCAGCACTGGCTGCTTCTATTCCAGTTACAGAAATTATGAACATTTTTGCCGTTTTTGTTCTGTCTTTGTTCCCATAAAACTCCTCCTGCCTTCAGCTGAAATGCTGGGAAGGATCTAAACTTGATAGTTTGGTCTAGAAGGAATAGCAAGTGAGAAAAGATGGCTTGGTATCTGTCCCACCAGTACAAATGGGAAAGGGTTTTCAGTAGCTCAAGACTAGGCTCATAGATATTATAGCAAAACTTGGCCATATTAGAAACTTCTGGTGAGTGCAGGACAACACTTATGACACAGTCCTTCAAGAGGCTAAGTATGCTGGCCATCATAAGTGGGTTTCTGCCAGGCTTTCCTGTACTCCAAACTCAGTAACTTGACAAATAAAACTAATGTTCACTTGGAGTAGTGAGCCCTCTGAGTCACAGGCACGTCAATGAACCATGTGCTTTTGGTTAGATAGCTAACTTGATTTCTGGTATCCTGTTGGACCATTTTCTTTAATAAAAGTTGACGACTGAATCCTCTGCCATAAGACCAAATAGCTACATGTTTTCCAGCTTCTCATAGATAGTAAGAGAAGAAAAAAACTGCAGTGTCAAATACTATACAACAAACCCTAAGCTTATCCAACAGTCCTTCTGACTTCAAGATTCTTATATTTATCCTTTCACTGCATCATGTGTTGAACTCCTTTTAGCATTGTTTGGCAACGTGCTTGCACAATCAAGGGGGAGACTTTGTATTACTTTAGCAACAGAAATAAGCAGGAAAAAAAATCCTGTCATTCACCTGAGTTGTGAATACAGCACATTTGCCTGTCAGAAGTTTAAACTGGAATAATAAACTGCCCATATAGAAGCAGCCATTTCAGACTTAAAGAAAGACTTTTTCAGTGTGAGGTTTAGGAGTTCTATTCTTAGCAGTGAGCTGTGTTGTAATCTACCTTGGAGTGAAAATCTAGCATGAGACTCATGTTCTTGCTTGAAGGGTCATGATAAATGTTGCACCGAGCTGGGCCCTAACCATCTATGTCGCCTTAGCACTGAATGTCCCCGGTGCTTGTGCTGACTCTGTGCAAGAGGGATGAATTTCAGAAGGAACAAAAATGTGAACTAAAATTGGAGGAAAACTGGAGGAATGTGCTGACACTGTTAAAAAAAATTAAACTGCAACTTCTACTTTTTCTTTTTTTTACTAGAACAAAGCAACATTTTCAATTTGAGGACAAAACATCTCTCTCTTGATCTCATCTTGATACCCACTCCTCAGAATTGTTAAGTCTGCAAGTAACCTATCTGTGATTGAAACACTGAAAGAATCTTTCCTTTCAGGAATTCGCACTAGACCTATGAGCTCATTAATTACATTTAATGATTTCCTTTAGAAAATCCCATTTCTTTCTTGAAAGGCTTGGCAGCTTATTCTAGCTTTTGAATATCTTCAGTGCTGCAGTAGGTCTTGACTTTAAAAGTATGGATGTAATGGAATTAGAAAAAACTTTATTGACCTGTTTCATAAGAACTCTACGGGATACTTGCAAATTTTGTTTTGGTCTCCTGATACTTTTAAACTTTATTTTCTTTTTTTCATAGAATCATAAAATCATGGAGTTGTTTGAGTTTGAAGAGACCTTAAAGATCATCTACCTCCCACTAGACCAGGTTGCTCAAAGCCCCAACCTGGCTTTGAACACTTCCAGGGAGGAGGCATCCACAACTTCTCTGGGCAACCTGTGCCAGTGTCTCACCACCCTCACAGTAAAGAATTTCTTCCTAATATCAAATCTAAATCTATCCTCTTCAGTTTAAAGCTGTTACACCTTGTCCTATACACACTCTGATAAACAGTCCCTCCCCATCTTTCCTGCAGGCTCCCTTCATGTACTGGAAGGTTGCTATGAGGTCTCTGTGGAGCCTTGTCTTCCCCAAGAGAAACAACCCCAACTGTCTCAGCCTGGCCTCATAGGGGAGGTGCTCCAGCCCCGATCATATCTGTGACTGTCCTCTGGACTTGCTTCAACAGCTCCATTTCCTTCTTATGTTGGAGTCCCCAGAGCTGAAGGCAGTATTTTCCTGTTTGATTTCCAGTATGTGGCAGCCATTTAGGACCATTCATCATTTACATATTCTTTTTTTTTTTCCCTTTTTTTTAATAATGAATTCCAGGAGCTCAAAGAAACATGCATGATTCGTTAGACATGAAAAACAAGACTTAGTGAGGAACAACTTTATTGACTTTCAATACAAGATCCCATGTTACAAGATGAAGGGACAAATTGTTTTAATACACATAGACAAAAAGATCAACTGAAGTAATTTTTATTATTTCTAAGAATATTGAGGGAATAAAGCTCCTGTCACTTGGGTCCAAGATATCCTTTTTGACTTTATTGTTTTTGGCAATAGTCATTAGCAACATCTTTTTGAGTCTCCTTTGTGCTGTCTCATACTAAGTTTTAGAAACTTAATGTTTATATGAAACCAGATGCCATCTAAAATTGCATACTGAAAGATCTCCTGCCCTCTCAACTGCCTCTTTTGTTAGTGGGTGTAGAATTTACATATATACACATTTAAATGTCTGACTTTTTTCCAGTTCAATGTGTCCTCCTTATGCCATGAATGCTATTCCTTTTATCAAGAATAAGCTTCATTTTACTAAGCTAAGACTTATTCTTCTGGGCTAAGATTGAATAAACTCACTCTAATCTCCAGTGGAGTTCACCTACCAAAATAAAAATTGTGGCTCTCCCTCAACCTCACATAGTAATGCAGAGGTTAGCAGAGCAGAAAGTGAGGAGAGCATGGTGAGGAGTTTGGTTTGCTTTGAGCTGTTGAGGTGCCTGAGTGTTAGAAGAGAACAGAGTGCTGTAGTGGGCATCAGCATCTATTAGAAGAGGAAATATTGCTGAAAGCCCCGTGAAGTCCCTTGTTTCTTTTTGCAGTATGTTAACTTCCCTCCTGAGCCTGCAACCAGATCTACAAGACTAATGGAACTGAGAAAAGGAGACGTGCAATGTAAACATCTGCAAAGACAAAGAACAGAGGGTTTTTGTTTGTTTGTTTGGTCTGGTTTTTTTCCCCTCAGGGCTAAAGCATTAGAGTCTAAATAAATACCCTCAAAAATCTGTGAAGTGGTTCTCTAGATAAAATTGAGGGTTGCTGTGAGCTGCTATGGGTGCAAAGCAGCTTCTGCATGCTTCTGGCATTCATCTGTGAGTAAGCAGAAGTGTTACATAGAATTTAGAAGAGATGGTGTTCTTTTTGGCTTGAAAATCCTCATATTTACCTTTTTCCCCAGTGTTTTTATGGTGTCTATCAGTGCGATGAAAGGCGAAGCAGACTGCATTTTCAGTCTGCGATGTCTCCTAGCTCTAACTAGCTCAGGGCTATAGTGCATGTGAATAGTGGCAAAGTATGAATCACAGCAGTCTGTCCTCCACCACTCACTGCTATAAGAAGATGTGTGAGAGAGCAAAGCCAGACAAGAACAGGAGTCCAGTGATTACACATCAAACATGAGCTCTTATAGCTCAGCAAAGACTGAAATTCAAATGCTGAATGGATAATTCAATAGCTGCAACTTTTATATATCCAAAGTATTAAAAAAGTAGTGAAAATTTCAGAGATTCTTTGGAAATATCACACATTTAAAGGCTGAGCCAAAAACACAATTGTGGAGATAAAAGTTAAGTTGTGTGGGCAAACAGGGGTCCAGTGCTCAAGTTCAATCTGACCCTTATCATTTTAGTAGGGTAAATGTAGCTTTACAGAGTTAGCCATAGGCCCACTTCTTGTCAGCTGTCCTTGCTTATACCACTGCTGAGCATGAGCTGTGTGCAGCATGCTTCCTTCCTGCAGGATTTTCAAACTACCTGTTTGAGCATTCCTCTCTGAACATTTGTGGTTGCACAGAGTTGATGTATAAAAAGCTGAAAATCTGGGAGTTTGTGTTTTGTGAACTTGACCTGCTGGGACCAGATTCTAGAATAAAAAGAGTGGTACCTCTCTGAAGTGCTGCACAGACCCCTGCAGTCCTGGGTTTGAGTTGTCTTGTTGCTTGTTCCTCCAGGACCCACTGTGATGTGTTACAGTGCCCTAGAAGCAATGGAGATATTTCAGCAAACAGAAGCTAACTGCTTATTTCGTCAAGATACCACAATATATAAGAGATTACTTTTTGTAGAGGTATCAAAGTAAAAGCCAAGGGTTTGAAGTTAGGAACTGGGTTTAATTTTGTGTTGGGATTTGCAGATATAGAAAGAGAGAAACACAGTGCACCAGAATTTAACAAAACAATCTCTGGAAAAGACTGGTTCTGATCTCCAATAGTTCAAAACCAGTCTTTACCTATGATACATGACTATGGAATTTATATTCATGGTTATGGTTTGTGTCTCTTCTTTAAAGATTTCTAAAATTAATCTTACTTTTTTAACTTCTTTGCATCTGCCTGACCATATTTCAATCTTTGTTTTCACACTCTCTAATAGAAAGGAGTGCACTGCCTTCTGTGTTTGTATGTGTTGGCTGAGGGGTGTCACTGTCACTTTCTTATCCCATTGAGGCAGGGTGAGTCTAACCAGAACTTCCTCAGAATTTGCTGGTATCATTGTTCACGCAGGATGGCTGATAATAGAAGTTTCTTTCCAGAAAGGTCAAACAGGAAAATAAACTTCTTCGCAATTATGCAATGCTCACATGAGAAAACTGAAGCCCTTCTGTTTGTGTTGCTTCTCAAAGCAAGGAAATATCCATCTGCTAAGGGGAGGTAGAAGTCTCAGAAGCCAGCACTTAACTTATTGAAGTTAATATTGTTGGTTTTTAAAAAATTTCTCTGTAAAAACGAAATCATTTTCAGACAAATTTATATACTTTTTCAGGAAATTATTTTTTCTGCCAAAATAAAAAAGCCAGAAATCTCCCTACCTCATGACTTTTTCTCATACCATCTTTCTAACTGAGAACAAAGCATTATAAAAGCACCACATGAAACCTTACTTCTTACAGATAGCTCTAGGCATGGACATGATAGGCAGCTGAATGCCAACAGCAAATCTTTGGTGAAAAAAACCAAAAAATCTGTACTTATTCTGTCCACTCTACAGTGCCTGCGAAGTTTTGCTGGATGTTTCAACTGCTGAAGGAGTAGGACTACATGAGGATACAGAAATATGATTCATTAGCAACAACATCACTTCTGCTCTTCACACAGTGCTCTTTCCTTAATTAGAGCAGCAAGAACTTGGCCCATTTTCTTTGGGGTGAAATTCCAGACATGATACACTAATCAGGTGAATGGTGGCACATTAAGCTCTTCCACATAAGTTGCGATTTCTCCATCTGAGGCCAGAACAGAATATCAAGATGAATTTCTCTGCAGAAGATGTTCCAGGAATAGGGTGTCCACACACACTCTCAGCTCTTCATGCCAGATTAAACAAGCATTTGGAATTAGATTCACACTTCTCAGAGAGCAATGCTATATAGAGGATTGACGGAGAAAATGTCTGAAAGGAAGAGATAAGATAAGCCCAAGCCCTTATGGTTGGCTGTTGTTGCTGCTGCCTCTCAGAAAGGGGAGATGAAGGTCCTCATGGTAGAGCTGAGTGGGTGCACTGATGGGAAGACAGATGAGAAGCTAGAAGGAAAAGAGGAAAGGGAAAAGAGCTTGGGACCTTGAAAACCTCTGAGATGGCAAGGAGGCAGTTTAAAGGACATCTCACGGGAGGGTCTCCAGCTGGATAAATATCTCACCCTGGTGGTGTACGTGAGACATTTTCTCTAGTTACAGTATGGTTTAAAGCTGAGGTGGGACATGGGAACCATCTTGTTCTGTGTATATGCCTCAGGGAAAATTCTGCATGATAGTGGAGCCTGTGCAGCTACAACATTAAATATCTTCTATGTCTGGAAGCAGATAGCAACCACCTACTTTGTAAAGTCTCCGTTGCTGTGGAGTCAGAAAAGTCACAGCTGTACTGATTTCCTTTGAGGGGTCTCCGAAAGGAAGTATGAGACTATTCAATTCACCGTGATAGGTATACAGTGATATATTCCCATTGGTTCCAGTAGCATCTGAAATCTTTTCTGCAGTATCTGAAAATGCTCATCTAAGCAAAAAATGCAACCCACCACTTGTGGAGAACATATGTGAAATTGAGATAGTAAGTAAAAATTCTGGAAGGAGACTAAGATGCAACAACAACCAAAGGGTTCACAACAGATTCTGTGATTCTGTGAGATACAGCAATTAATTTTTCCCTTCTGCATAGTGGAGCTATTGCCGCAATATAGTGAATTTATAATTCATTCAAGTGAACATCAAGCCCTACTTTCATTCTCACAAACTCATAGGAGTATTTCTCAAAGACTCTTCTCTGATGCACTTAAGTGTAAATATAGCATGCAGAGCAGTGGTGTAACAGTAGTTTTAAATGTGGACTTATTTTTCTGTCACATGTGAGAAATGGAGGAACTATATCAGTGATAAATGTTATTTATCTGCTTTTAGTTTTGACTGTGTACAGGTCTGTGGAAAGCCTGATTCTGTCTGCTATTGAAGACTTCGTCACCCATTGAAGTCAACAGGATTTAAAGAAGAAGTTGAGGTTTGTCTGAGTCAAATTTTAAAGATGTTTCACAGTCTGCAGGACTGAATGAAAGGAGTTATTAGATGTATTTATTTCGCATGAAAATCAATGCAAATGAAGGTGCTGAACAGTTCATAACCATTTACCTGCTAAGTTTTGTGTAGTATTGTCTGCACTCCATCTCCACTAAACTTAGCAGAGCAAAGTGTCAAACTCAGTATTTCCTGGAGTAAGGATGTTTTATTACCCTACATTAATATATGTCTTAAAAAATGGTGGGAAAGCAGCATTTTCAACTGCAGCAATTTGAGCAAAATCTTGTTGCTATGTAGACTATAGCAGTGGACAGACTCCAGCTGAATTAAATGGGCTTTGGGTCAGATCCAGAAAGGCAGTAGGGAATTGTAATCAGACAGTTTAAACTTATCATGAGTTTGTTTTGGAAATTACACTCATAAAAGGCTGTCTCATGTGAACATGGAAAGACTTATTCTTCTGTCTAGTAGTAGATGCTCTCATGTTTGCCAATGTGAGTAGCTTTTGCATTCACTGTGAGCTAGGACCTGGACTAATCCTAAATGTCTGGAATCTGATTAATAACAACAATACCTTCACTGGTATAATATGACAGGCTTAATAAGACATCTTGCCACATACTACGAATTTGAACTGGTGAGGATTTAAATTAAGTGATAACACAACAGACTTAATTTCATGCATGTTTACCAAAAATTAGAAGACAGCAGGAGCCCTGAGAAAGATAACTGCTAAATAAACACTTCTGAATATTCTCAGCCTATCTTTAGTGGTGCTACTGGTTTTGTCAATAATGTTTTGAGAACATTTTCTGGTTTTCCTCATACTGTGGAAGTGTGGAAAAAGTCTACTGCTGTTTAAAACTATCATTCTAGATTTATATTACTGATATCATTAGCAGGTTAATTTTACTGTCATGTTTAACCTAGAGAGTGTAATACAATGCAAAACAAATTTAGGGAGAATATTCCCAGTCTACTTTGTAATTTTACTCAGTGTTTTCCTGAAAGAGCTGTGCAATAAAGGTAAATTGTCTGCTTCAATTCTAATCAGAGTATTTCTTTTTAAGACTATAGTTACAGTGGAAGCTTCTATAGCCAAGAAAAAATAGTTTACTTAATAAAGTAGTAAAGCTTTGGTATAATTAAAACCAGAAATCTTAGCTCAACTACACTTTGAGTGCATGTAAGCAAAAGGGAAAGAAGAAAGGAAAGACAACGTGCATTAAAAAAGTTTTATCATAATTCAAGATACCAATACTTCCCTATTTCATTTCACCAAAAAAGAAAAGATGTTCCGTCTAGATTTAGTATTTATCATGACTTATAAAATAACATAATGTTTGGTAACTTTTTCCTCAGAATGTGTAATAATAAAATAAGACTGGAAGAAGACTAGGATGGAATAAACACAGTAACATCAAGATCTAGGTTTAACAGGGTAATGTTTATGAAAGTAAAAAGAATTTTCAGAGACATGGATGTAAGTCTAGGCAATAAAATAAAATTACATCAGTGATGTATTTTGCCCCAGAATCTAACATTTATATAATGTTTATTAATCATAAAGGTATTGAATAAAATTTCACATCAAATATAACTTTTTCAAAAAGATTGCCAGCAGTTGGTATCTGTGCCATACTGTATAGAACACAGATGTGTATGTGCTGTACTTATTTCTTGACGGGTCTGTAAGAGATGTAAAGGTTTTTTGCATGTCTGCAGAGGCAGAACCTGCAGTGCTGATGAAGCAGGTGGAGCAAATGACCTGTGATGATGGACTTCCCTGTGAAGGGAGGTGGCAGCTTTTGGCTACTGCACCTTCCCAGTGTACATTCTATGGCAGCGATGCTGGGTTCAGACATAAGGCAAGTTTCAGATAACTGGACTGCAGGATATGTAGTGAAACTATGGAAAATGAGTGAGAATAGAAACATATGCCTGCTTTGGAAGTACCAGAGTATTCAGAAGAAGGTAAGCCAGTGGTGAAGGTTTTACTAATAAACTCTTGTATATGTGCTGGACAATTCCATTAACCATGCTTTTTGACAGCATTTCCAAAACTTGTTAATTTGTTAATCCTAAATGCACTCAATGTTGTTAGATACAATCGATGCCTGTGATAGAAAGTGTAGAGAGGTAGTTTAGGTCTCTTTCATCAGGCTTACAGTCACTAAAGTGCAGCTTTCAGTCGGCAATGCTGGTGAAGGTTTGATATCTCAATTTAGATGTCCCTTGCAGTAGGACAGTATTTGGTTCACAAATACAGCAAGGGAGCTTTGGTGTTTAGCTGGTGGGATGCTTTCAACTGAAGGTCACAGATTTCTGCTAAGTCTCACCTGTGCACAGTGAAACTAATGAAATCTGGATCCTTATAGGGTTTTTTTATGGTATGTTTGACATTCCTGATGTCCAGTCAGGCTTTTCCTGCAGTTAAAGAATTCATAACATCTCCCTCCCCCTTAGACTCTCTACTGTCTGAGTTCATGCTGCAGTCTTTACTTCACTAAGAGCGTTTGTATTCTCCTTAAGGTACAGCAAGCAGTCTGCTAATAAGATATGCATAAACTTTATAACTTTGAGATCTCTCTCTCTGTCAAATGTGGTTGAGCTGGGTCAATGTATTTAGAAATTATCTCTAAGGTTGATACATACAGAAAGAAGTGATATAATACATTTTTACTTAGGAAAGCAGGTTGAAAAAAGCTATTTTCTGAGCATTTTCAACATAGTGAAAATGCAGGTAAGAATTTGGAAGAGGTTATACCGAACTTTGCAATTCTTTCTTCTTATAGTTTATAACAGGCATCCATAGATACATACAAGTTGCCTTGGAGATGTTTATGACAGATGAAAAAAATTCAAAACTTTGCAACCACATGTCATTATGGGCTGTTTGGAATTTTTTTTGTTTCCTTCCTGTTTTTCTTTCTTCTAAGTCATATGCATTTTAAAATCAACAGATAAAACCCCTGTGTCCTGAGGGAGAATTAACTGTGACTGAGCAGTCTGGGACAACAAAGGCTGCTTTTACTTTGAATGCTTTTCATTCACAGCATGGGAACATAAATATATGTGAAGATCAGGAAACAAGCTAACAGATTATTAACTTCACCCTTTGCTTCTTTGTGTCCTGCTTTCTATTAGATAAAAGAGACTGGAAGGCTGCTTTGTACTGGGGATTGTTTTCCCCAAGGTATACTTGGAGTGCTTTGGGGCTGAGAGATGTTTTATATCATTTCCTTGGGTGCTGCCACTTGTGCTGGTGACTGCTTTGAAGTGTCATCACCTCTAAACCCAGCAGCAGCAGGCTTTTCTCTTTCTTCTGAACACAGAGGCAAATTTTGCTTCAAAAAGAGCTTTTATTGGCTCTTTTCCGTCTCACAAACTTTTCCTCAAGTCTCTTCCATTTTCACTACCTATGGTGTTTATCAGACTCGTGGCCTTATCAGGGACATTGTTTTTCTCCTCTGATGGTTGAAGACACTGTGAGGGCATCTTCCTAAAAGCTGGATGAATACAGAGAGGTGAAACTTTACTGCTAGTCCTTCAAAGGCAGTAAGACAGAAAGAGAAGCTATTCAGTGATTTTAACTCCAGACCTAATCCCTGCGTCCAAATGAAGACCAGGTGTAGGAAAAGGCTCCTGTTCTTTAAAAGTCCCAAGTATTTTACCTGTTGACTGCCCGCTCCCCACTCTCTAAATAATACCATCTCAGGTTTGCTGAACTTGCACCTTTACCACAAAGTGCATCAGTCTTTGAGCATATTAACCTCAAGATAGTTGCATGTGGGCTAGAGGTGAAACCAAGCTTTGAAAAGTTTACAGAACTTGAAAAGTTTACTGGAACTAGAATGTCCAGTCTTAGGTATAAAACACTGAGATACCACATCTCTTAAACATGAGGTCTTGTGGACCTCACTCTCCACAACTGAGATGACAATTATTGATCCCAGTGTCTGCAGGGCATGCAAACATCACAGTGAGAGTTTACCTGTGACTATGGACAGTATATGTTGAAAAGCTATAGTAAAGTACCTTCTGCAGATACTTAATTAAGCCCTTCAATCCTTATTCAACTCCTTCAGAGTCCTGTGTGAGCTGACAGCACCACAGCTCCTTGCTTGGTTACAGAAAGTGCAGATTGCTGTCAGTGCTAATTAAAGGCTCCACAAAAGTTATGGAAAGCACAGAGGAAATTACTTTAAATCCTTATTCTAGGATGTCTTCTTGTCAATATAGGACTATTCTTCAGAATTTTCATGTCCAAACAAGCATGCTGAATTATGGACTGTCTACCACTTTTCTTTCAGAGTACTTCAGTGGCTCAGATCTCCTTTCTAGGAAGATATTCCTGATACTGCAATGAATCTAATTGTTTATCTTACTTTCATACCAGTACTTCTAATTCAACTATTTATATCGGCAGCCTTACAGATGACTTCGTATTTGAGGAGTCAGTGATCTTGAACAGGCTGTTTCTTCTCTGCACTTGAAGCCTGAGCAGCCCATATGTTAGCATGCGTACTTGCTGTGTGGGAAGCTGCTGATGTGCACCACACACAGGTGTTGTGACAGAGGTAACAGTTTATACTGTTGGGAGAATATATATAATTCTGCTTGTTACACAAAATAAAAGGCACTGTGGCGTGTGAGGAAGGAGGAACTTCTCCACAGAGTGAAACTGTGCAGCATAAGGTGGGAAAGCCTTCTCAGGGTCTGTCTGATGCTGCACAAATATGGGGTTCCCCATGTCTGAAGAGATGTAAAATTTACTCCATATCTATGTCCCTCTTTTTATTCTGTCTTGTTAAAACTGTTATTTTATTAAGCCATTTGTTGTTGAGCCTTTCTTCATGAGATTCAGAAAGCATCCTGCACCATCTCTCTCCCCTCATCCTCCTGCCACATGCAGAAAACTCTTTTACCAAATATACATTTTCTGCCTTTCAGTTTTACTGGAAGTCCATCATGATGTTATGAAAAAAATGAACAGCAAAATTGAAGAATTCTCTTTTTCTTGTATTTTAGACAGTTTCTAGTTTGCCACCTCTCACTCAGAACTGGCTATCTTTTCTAGAAACCCTTCTTTAGGTAATTTATGGAGAACAGATTTGATAATTCAACACAAGGTCTGACTTTTTGTTTTCTGTCATCCTGTATTGTGTTTCAGTGGTATCTGTAATCCATGTTTTCCTTTCATTAGCTGAATTATGTGGCTATAGTATAACAAACAAAAACATCCTGAATAGTTTGAACTTAATCCAGTGATGATCTTAGTTTTAAGCACAGAAGTGATCTCAGCAAAATGAATGGATCTTTAATGAATTTAAACATATTACCATGTGAAAGCTGGTATGAATGATCCTGTTACCAGTGTCCCAAGCCACTTCCTTGTACAAACAAAGCACTGTAATGACCCAACTCTTAAATGTAAAATGGTATTCACAAAATATTTTAAATGTAGGATAAAAAAAGTGTCAAAAAAGGCTTCTAAAAGCAAGGTAAATAAAGAGAAAGAATGGACCAGGAGGAATAAGTTTTTATCGCTATAAGATATCAATTGGTTTAAACAAAACAACCTCCTCATGTAAATCCCTCCTACAGATCTTGTCTTGTGTATATGCTTAGCTCATCACAACTACAAAAAATTGCTTATGTTCTGATTTTTGTTGAGTAGAGGGTTTTTTCTGACTATGACCTTTGTTTCTGATTAAAAAGACAAATTTCTTATATTAGAAGTATGAAATTTTATATTAATCATCTTCCAGTCATAATGTCTATAACAAAAAAGTTTTTAGTAATAGTGAAGAGTGAGTTGGGATTATCTTCGTTACCTCTTGTATCTAAAGATATTTTGCAGGTCTTATAAACACCCTAAGAAAATTCTTGCTAATGCAAAAATTTTTATCCTATGAGGTAGTTTTGTTCTGGAGCATCTTTCCTGACTGAAGCTGATTCTAATAAACTTCATAGTTGATTCTTGAGAAACAGACATTGTCAAGCAGCAATAAAAATAAATAATGTACTGTTTGGTTCAAATTCTAACTAGCTGGTTGCAGACTGTTTCCAAATTCTTGTCATAAGTAGCACCATCCAAAAGTGCTGATCCCTGCTTCTAGTCACATTCCAAGTGCCTTGGATGGTGTTTCAGTGAATAGTGGTGACTCATTTCAATATAGAGTCATCAGTTGGACCTGCAATTTAGACTTCAGGAAACCATCACACAGATGCCAAAGGCACATGTTTATTTGATTTATTTATATTTGAGGGGAGAAGGCTTCTTTGGAACCCCTCTCAAAGCCCGAAGGATCCTCTTTTCTCTTTCCTCCCCTGCATCCTTGCGGCCCTCGTGGTCCTTTTGGCGAAGTGGAGTGGGACACACCTTTTGGAGCTGCCAGACACTTATCAGTGTGGAGTAGAACTTCCTGCCCTCTATTGCTAAGCATGAGAAATATGGAAAGATAACCCAACAGACTTAGCATCTTTGGGAATTTTCTTCATAAAATATAGCAGAAAGTTTGTTTCAAAAATGGGAAAGATTTTTCTTTTTTTTGGCTTGTGGACTGCATTTGGTACATGAACTTACCATAAGTTCCTTTCTGTAGGATACTGGTGGCATCCTTTTAATCACTGTTAGGGCAATACATGAGTGTGCACCTGGGTGGGGGTGATGGTGAAGTTAGAGATCTGGATTTTTTCTGTATGACTCCTTTCATAAGGCTGGTGAAATAAGGACATGCTCTCTCCAGTTACTTATATTTTTTTTTACGAATGCTGGTGCAATGCATTTGGAAAGCTGTTGTTTTACATCACAGTCATACAAGGTAGCCGTGAAGGGATGGGATCCCACATCCAGTATTACAAGCCATCTCGGTTCTTTCAATTTCCTTTCAAACTGCTGTGAATTAGTACATTGTGTACACGGCAGTTACTTATTACCACTGACACATATGCAATCTTATACACACACACAAACACACACACACAGCTTAGATGTTGTGGTTTGAAAACAGTTCTCAGTAGAAATAATAATTCTAATGAGAGTACATATGTGGTCTGTAAGGGGCAGTGGATTCATTTGTAATTAAATAAATTTTGGGATCAGTTTAGTGTGAGAAGGATACATGTATATAGGCTTTGATCCTGACTTCTTGTGCCATTAGGCAGGCACATTTTTCTCTTGCCTGCTGAGACCTTGAGTGAGATTTGGCAAAAGCCACATTTTTTATTATAAATACAGGAACTGTAGCCTTGGTGAAGACAATGAACCATGTCCCCTGCCTGAGCTGTGCTCAGCATAGGGCAAAAAAGGGTTGATAGTGTTCTAAGCTGAGGCAGGGTTGATCACCAAGGGGCAACAGACTCTCAATCTGTTCACAGTGTTAATTTTGTTAATTTTTAATACAGAGCCTAAAAATGACAGGTGGCCCTACATCATTTTGCAAGTGCAAAAAATTGTACAGTGCCCTTACTCAAAAAGTGCTTCTTAATTACAACATGCAGTAAGATTACCATTTATTTAAATTCCAGGTGTACTAGCAAGCTGTGTCTGTTACACATATGTCTCATATCTGAATTGACTTGAATGCAGGCAAAAATTTGGCAACATGGAATTTCTGAGAATACTGTTTGGCAGTTCAAATTATTATACTGATGTCATTCAGGGCAGAGTTAAAAACAAAATATTAAATCTCTAAGGAATAAGTCTGGCATTTTTCGGATAAGACAGTTCTAATCATACCTCCATCAATCACCTAAAATTTATTTCTAATGAGGCTTTTGAATAGGAAATGAAAAAATATTAAAGCATACTTAGAAAATTAATTAATAATTAATGGCAACATAGATAGGATCAGTCAAATACACTTTTAGTTCTTTAATTAATTGTTTAAAATTTCCATGAATATCAAGAGAGATAAATCTCTGTCAGCTTGTGCTAGCTAAATTTTTGAAGTTTACTTTAAGTAAGTCATGTAAATTTCCTGCCAGAATAAAAAGAAAAAGAACGTCCAGAGAACAATTCAGATAATTTAAAGGGAACTCCTGAGGTGACTATTTATCTCAATAAAGACAACTATCTTCTTTTTGCAAGAAGCCTTGGAGAGTCTCTTGCACTAGCCATCTAATGCCTAGACTACTGAAAACAGGCAAAATAAGTTCCACCTTGGTGGGTTATAATAGGTCTACATAATCTTATTATGGGTCAGAATATCATCAGACATATTTGTCTTCTACAAGGACATAAAAATGCACATATTGGTACTTTTACTCTATTTTAATTTTTGGAAAATGGTAGTTTTGATATATAGAGACTATTTAGAAAATAATTTAAGTCCATTTTTCATTAATAGGAACAAATACATAATGCACATGTTTCAAGTTTTATGTGTATAATAAGTATAAAGAGAAGATCTGTCTGAGCTTACAAAACATGCGATGAACACAGAAACATACAGGCCACACAGTCTTTTGCATGGTCTGTTAGAGGTAATGGAATAAGCCGAAAGGTTGCTACAGATATATATATCTCAAATAAATAGCAAAATTCAACAATTTGTAATTTCTTAAGGCTGAAAAAATAAAGCTGTTAAACTCCATCCATGTCTAAACTAAGTCCTTTTATTGAATCTTACAGTCACTTCTAGGAAAGCTGGCAGTATTCTAAGTTTTGAGAGAAAATAAGCAGAGAATGATTAAAACATTAACCTGATTGAAAGCTGTCCTCTAAAATTTCCAGGAAGACAAAAATAGTTAAAAATAAAACCTCCATGCATATAACTTCACAAAAGATTTGCTGATAGATTAAATTTTTCTGAAGGTTTCTTTGATTAAATCAAGCAGTTGTGAGTGCTTGTTTACATCTTAAGTGAGGCAGGTGAGAGATTGGTCACAGCTCTGTGAAGGTGAAACTCCAGCAAAGTGTAGCTGGACACTCAAGTACACAAAGGTAAAGCTCAGATAACAGAAATCCTATGTTCAGCATAGAGCTGTGGATCATGTACTTGTGACTATTGAAGTACAACTGCAACTGCTTAACAGAGAGAACTCTAGTTCACAGGTTTTACCTCTCTTGGGTCATAGAGTCATATTCTGATATCTAAAAAATAACCTTAAAACAATCAGGGAAAGTTAAAACCACATTCAATGTAGCCCTTCAACATTCAGAATAGCTTCTCTCAACAAGAGTATCTTATGTTTCCTGTAAAATATTCTTACTGTCAACAGTCTCATTTGCATCTATTATTTAAATTTTCATTTTTTTCTGTCTTTATTTGATGAGTTACTGAGGTCTATACTTCAGAATAGAACACTTAGGTGGTTCCACTCTGACCATTCAGATTTCTGTAGGTGGGAGGCAGTTTTCTAGTTTGTGCTGTCCAGCAAGGACATCTTTCTTTTTATTCTTTATTTAATAACTTTTGATCCATATGTAATTATGGTGGTTTTGCTATTATCGACATCATGCAGGCTACTTATTGATATATATCTATATGTATATAAATATATATATATATACACACACCTCTCCGACTAATTACCTAACCATTTCTCAAATAAGATCCACATCAGAGAGATCAGAATAAGGCGCATTTCTCAGTCTGGCCCTGTTGTCTTTCTAAGAGGTTCTTGCCAAACAGTTCATTTCTTTAACATTTTAGCCTGCAAAATTCTCTACAATGTATAAATATGCTTCTGCTTTGGAGGAGATTGTTCTTATTGAATGTATAAAGTCAGTACCTTGCTACAGGGAATTAAATTTTTTCCATGCTTAATTGTTCCAAATAGCACTTTCTTCTTCTTTATTCCCACCCCCCCCAACCCCCAAAAACACAATTTATAGATAAGGTCCATTGTTTTTTCCCACCATAATCTGAGGAACAATACTGAAAATGAAAAAAAAAGACAACAAAATCAGCCCACAAACAACAATAGTCTCAAACAAAACTTCTGAAAACTGCACATAAAAGCCATATGATATTATGGGAGCTGTTTGAAGGCTGACCTTCTGGGAAGGGTCATGATTGTGAAGTTTCACTCATTTACTCCATAGCAAGAGACCACAACTTCTTTTTTTTAAGCCTTTTAACCTTAATAGGAAACAAATTTCCTTGATACTGAAAAAGAATATTAGTAGCAAAGAGGCAGCTGCTGTACTTGCAGAAGAAACTACACACTCAAGTGCACATTTTCATCATATATGAGATTTGGCTAGCTGTTGTTCTATCCAGCAAATCTCTAGGTAAAACAAACACCATCTGCATTTTATTGTGCAACCGTTAAAGTGTCTGTCTTCATTTCTTCAGTTCCTGTGGTTGAAGAGAAAATAGACCTAAGCTTCAACAAGACTAGACGCTAGTGAGAGTAAGATGCTCTTATTCAATGTGGATTCCTTATGCATTTGAGACATTATGTTGCCACATGTGCCAGTTAAATTATTTAATTCTATAACAAATTACAGGAATATCATATTATGTAATTTTCTTGATAATGGGTACACAAGTATTGCTAAAGTTGATCAGACGAGCTGTTCAACTCTTCTCTTAGCTTGCTAGAGGTAGTGGACAAGACAAGGTATTTTATATGCTGGATTTTTTTACTGTGCAATTCTGGAAAACGTTTTTTCCTGTCTCTAATCAGGGTAGAGATAACCTTACTCAGCTTTATCCTAAAATTGACTCTAAATGTTAAATTCCAATATAAGGTAAATATTTATGCTTTTGCATTAGACAATAATAAAAAGTACATCTAGGAAGCAGTTCTTTCCACTTGTTATAGGCACTTATTTCAGAGTGAGAAGAGTCATATTCTGGAAAATGTCTCTTGTTTGCTTATAGAGTGAGCCTAAATTATTAGTTAGTTCACATACTTACTTTGAAGTGGCTAGAGTAAGGTGAAATTAACTTTAAAGTAAATAATAATTAGTTAATTATTCTAGTCTAGTGACTGGATTAGCACTGAAATTCTGAGACACTGTTAAACTAGAAGAAGGATGTGATAAAGGAGAAGATTACAGGACAAGCAAGGATAGCTTGCTAATGGGAATACACAGAGCTATTTAAAAGTTATAGCAGTGCTGAGATAGTAAATCCAGCTAGGTCTCTTACATTGCAAGGGCAAGATAAAACAACAACAAGAACAACAACAACCACCACCAAAAATCCCACAGCAAAACCAAGAACAATAAAACCCAATCATCAAGATTAAGAAAACAATGTTATTGAACAATCCAGCATAGCAAGAAACTTCTTTCCATGTTTTACAATAAAAACAAAATTAAATTGTTTGACTCACCCAATTCCATTACAGAGTCCATGGTTGGATCCAAATGCAAGAATAGATTTTTGACTTGTTAAGATATTATTTCATATTTTCTGCTTGGATTCCTTGGGAACTTCTACAGCTTGAAGATGTGCTTTGGATCAATTCCCATGACCAAATAACTTGTTAAAAAACTGCACTTGTGTTTCAGTGAGTGAAGAGCTGGTTAAGTACAAATGTAGGCTTTAAATCCACAGTTAATTTGGCCCTTCAGCCAAAAAAAAATGTGCTAGGACAGCAAGAGGAAGTTGCAACAATAACCTGATATATCTTTGTAGCTCTTGCCCTGAAACTAAAAAGGACAATATATAGAGAGCTGCTTCCACTCAGACTAACTCAGGCTTCTATCTCAGGGCTGAAATAAGCTTTAGATAGACCAGAATAAACTACAGAAGCATAGAATCATAGCCAGGTTTGAGTTGGAAGGGAGCTTTAAAGTTCACTTAGTCCAAACCCTCTGCCATAGGCAGGGAAATCTTCCACTAGATCAGGTTGCTCAAAGCATCATCCAACCTGAACTTGAACTCTTCCAATGATGGGGCATCCACAACTTTTCTGGGTTTTCACTCCTGTAAGTCAAGCAAAGATGCCAGGAGGCCTGCATGGATGAACAAGGAGGGATATTTCCCTATTTGCTAAGTATTTAAAGAAAAAGTTTCACCAGCTCATTTGGCCTAATCTTCTGTGTTCTTCTTTATCTACTAGTTTGGAACACAGAAAGCTTTCCAAAATATGTGTCAGTTTTGAGGAAAGAGTATAACAGACTTTTAATTGAAGTCTTCATTCAGTGTACATGATAGATAGTGAAAAAATACGCATGTCCAGCCTGACAGCACAGGGTTGTCTAGAAAACTTTGAAATACCATACTGTAGGATAACCTTCAGAACACTTTGTTTTTTCAATTTAAGCTTTCCAGTAAGCACATAAAGTAGCATGAAGGTTAGACAGAGTCTATAGCAGAAAACTATTAGGAAGTTCTTTTTGCCAGCATTGTTTCTCCTGGAGATGTGTGGAAATCTCTGCATTTCTCCTTGTTGAATTTTAAAATTTCCCTAGGCAAATCAAAAGCATCATCCTTTCTAAAAAACTGTTCTTACCTACAGGCTAAAAAACCAGATTTGATTCTACTTATTCCACCCTTGTTGCTAAGACTTGTGTGTTTTTCTATAGACTGGTTCATCTTTGACAGACAGAGTGAAGAGAGGACTTTATGCAGAGCATTTCTCTCTAAACTGCCACTTATGCCTCTGCAGAGGTCTGGAAGCACACAGTGCACTAGACTGTCAACAATTGTAAGCTTGGCAAGATCAGATTTTATTTCAATTTGTATGTGACTGTTTAGACTGCGCTAAATGCTTCACTTCTCCCAGATCTATGAGTTACCATATGGAGACACCGTATGTTCAGCATATGGAGTCATTTCTGCAGAAGGCTCATATGATTTTAAACCACTTGTAGCTCGTTCTGGAGGAGAAATTGAGAAAAGTCACAATATAATATTATCTTTTTGCACTCTGTACTTTCCAAGAAGTCATATGAGAAATTTGGAACACTGAGCTCCTACTTTGAGTGAAAAATCAGAGGAATAACATTAGGAAAAAAATACTTTAATGTGAACAGAAACACACCCTCCTACTGATTTCCCATTCTCACTGCCATCTCAAGTTGGGATTTTATGAGGTATTAAATTAGAAACAAAAAACATTTAAGAAATGTATCTGAAACAAACACAGTCTTCCAGAAATGAGGGACAAGCTTTTTATAATTAAAAACAAAGCTGTAATATTGACATTTAAACAGAAGTACTTTGGAAGAAATATATTTATCACTTTGCTTGTGTTGAAAGTGAAGATTTTCATGTCTTTAGTGCTAGTGTTCTCAGAAAAAAAGAGGAGTCTTCTTAGATTATGGTTCTGTTGGCAAAAAAATTCAGACTTGGCTTGAACAACAGTGCCATGTTCTTCAGCCTTGAAATGATACGTTAACTGGCTTTTCAGAAGGTGGTAATACTAGGAAAGCAAAACATGACTCATATATTGGTCTCTTGTGTAAGCAATGCTGAGTTCAATTTCCATCAAGGATAATCTTTACACATCTCCATTTGGGTTAGCCAATAAAATAATCTCATTTGACTCACCTGGGAAGGTGCCTGACTTGATAAATATCTGCCCATACATTTGCAGACACTCCTAGGGATACACTTGAGTCTTGACATGACTGTTCTTTATAGGGGTGTAAAATTATAGAGGAAGATAAACTCTCCACTGTTTTTATAGGAAACATGGAGGATAAATGTTTTCTTGTCTCCCTTTACCCTTAAATTGCAGAGTACATCACAGTGAGACTGGGTTTACAGGAGGCTGTATACCAGGTGTTCGAATGTATCATGAGAGAGGATTATGTTGTGCTGTCTACAGAAGGCTGAGTACTGCTTTGATGTGTCTGGAAATCCTCGGAAACTGCCTAGTCTTATACTCACGAGCATAATGTGAACTGGATGCCATGACTCCTGTACTCATGGTACTCTCGTGACTGCTGGCCAGGCTCCAGACCATGCTGGCAAGAACAGGGCTTACAGTATTTGCTAAGGTTCAGGAAGATTGCATCATCACTTTGTCTGCTTCTGTGCCTGATCCATACACTTTATGTGAATGGCAATCTGAATCTGAGCTCAGGTGTTGAATGAACAAGGCTCTCGCCACTGCTGGAGGGCTGCATTTTGGCAGGAGCTGACTCCTGAAGTCATCTGAGATTATGATGTGTATGGTGACAAAACCTGACATTGCTGTCTCAGCTGTCCCGATAGTCCCCGTGGGACAGCCCAACTTCACAACATGGCTAACTTTACAACTTCAGTAAAACATAGAAAAACACATTACTGTTTTCTGAACTTCTGCCTTCATTATGCTTTTGACAGAGGAAGGTGTAAATATGAGTTGCAGAGATTTTTTTAATGATTATTATCAGCAGATCATCAAATAGTGACATAAATCACATTTAGACTGATGTTCACATATTCCATTGTATTATTGATTCACTCTATCATTTTGAACATGTATTTATACTCTTTAAATTGCATTTGATCTAGTGGAGTCTGAACAAAACTCGATGTTAATTCTGAAGAGCTCTTCTCAGAATCTGGTCATTTGGAACTATTATCTGCTGTAAAGATCTACTTGTTTTAATCTTCTGGTTAACTTATCTGATTAATTTAATTCATACTATGAAGTCTGAGTTTTGGTTAGAAATGTGTGGATGTCCATGAAGGAAGGAGAAAAGTCTTATCAGATGCAATATAGATGCATGAAGGAGGAACAGAGAATGTAAATCAGTGGTTAAGTCAAAATGTTCATGTTAGATACCTGCTTAGCTTTAAATAATGAACTGCACACTGTAAAGCAAGACACATTCCTGTTGGAGTTACTGAATGTTATATGAATAATGAATGTTGCCAGGTTAGAGAACTAATTTAGAAGAGGTAAAATTTTCAATCTTCACAGATGTCTGGTGACTGGCCTGGTCACTGAGATTTTGCCTATTTGAGGTTGTGCTCTAAATGTATAATCAGTACATGTTAAGGGTCTTGGTTGTTCTGTGGTAAGGAATGAAACTATGCAACCAAACTCAAAACACTACTGGCCAACCTGACAAAAATCAAAGCATTTTCTTATTTTGGTGCAAGTGTTCCTCATTTACCCCGGGTAACTAGGACCAGTATCTAGTCTCTAAAATGGATATATCAGAAGACTAGAAGATCTCATTACCCCCTTCCTGTGGGAAAACACATTGTTGATGGGTTCAAATTCCTGTGCTTTATATTTCATGTAAAAAAAATTTGCTGAAACTACGCAATGTGGAAAATATGCATTATTTAGCTATACTCTGACATATGTGATTGATTGTGTTATTAGTATATGTACGTATTTGCAAGGAAAATTGAGCTTGGCTTAGGTGGTAGATGTCTTATGCTTTATCTTGTAGGTGTACTTTGATGGCTTTTTTTTCAAATATTTATAATACAAATGATGAATGAATATCAGTTTATCAGTTTAAAGCATTCATCCCACCATGACACAGAGAAGCTAATGATTCATTCTTTTAAGACATAATTTTTTTGTGGGAATTAGATTGGGCTATGATTCTTCCAGCACTTAAATACACATATTTATTCACATAGTTAATGTTTTCACAATCAATATATTCTTTCACAGACAGTCCTGTCACTAATGAATGGAACTGTGAGAGACTTTGCCTCAAGCTTTTTTACAGGGTTCAAATTTATGATGAAGTTACACTCAGGCCGATAGTTTTGAAGGTTTATGGCTCAGCTAATCTTTTCAGCCTTTTGTCAGGAGTAACTAGCAGTTACTAGCTAATCATTGCCTTTGCTATTCATCACTTATGACAGACAGTGTAGACCAGACTGACAAAAATAAAATGAGAAAAGTCTCTTTAAAAAATACATCTACCACCTCCATTACTGCAGTTATCTCTGATCAGAGAAATACTCCAGGTGATTTGTCTGATATCACTTCATCTTTCCAACTGTTAAAAAAGTCTAGTCTAAGCTAATTGTTTTGTCTACTGGAAAATGGAGAAGGACAGACCCCCTCAAGAGCAACTCATCTCAAGTATTTTAGAGAGCTCCGAGGAGTTGTATCACTCTGCTGACTACTAAGAGACCCTGAAAAATGAGGTTGGACAAGACTTCTCAACTTCTGCTAAATAAATGGTGTTGAATTATACTTCAGAGAGGAAAGGAAATACCTTAATCAGTCTAGTATTTCTAAAGCCTTGGTCACAGGATGGAGGTGCCCAGGTACAGGGCAAAGAGTGGATTTACCAAACTGAGAGTTATTGCACAGTAACTTTCTCCAAAATAAACCTCCTTGGAGTGTAACAAGAAGTAATATTTACAGGTTAGGTTAGATTTGCATTTATTGAATGCTCTTGGCTGTATCAAGAGGTAATGTTTCCCCTTGTTAACCTGCTTGTGTGTTCATCACAGAATCACAGAATCACAGAATCACAGAACGTTAGGGATTGGAAGGGACCTCAAAAGATCATCTAGTCCAATCCCCCTGCCGGAGCAGGAACGCCTAGATGAGGTTGCACAGGAAAGGTTAGGTTCATGGTTAAGGACAGGCACAGGTGTATGCCTAGACATGTGGCACTGGAATTACATGTGGTATTAAGTTATTTGTATACTGTGTCTATGGAAAAAATTCCTATCTTTATTTGTCTTACCAAGCGAAACACTTGAAGGCACTTTGCAGCAAATTTTGAAAAAAAGTCAACTCAAGGTGAATATGCCAGTCCACAGAAGGGTAAGAAAAAAATGCACTATTTTGTATTTCCCTAC
>NW_010198344.1:97844-105425 GCF_000695765.1 Mesitornis unicolor
ATTTGCTTTTTGGTCTCTGTAACTTCTTTGTGACAATTTACTTGCAGAAGACCTACATATTTTGAGGGGTAGATTTATGGGAACAAGACCAAAGTGATTCCTGAGCTTTCTTGTTCCTTACTAGCATGAGCAGAGGTGACAAAAGTGGTGACCCAAGCCTTCCTCATCATTTGACTTGAAGGCTGATGGAGATGACATAGTCCTTCACCCTACACTGTTCCTTCCTAATACACACCTCTACTTGAGATTATTAAATTGTTTTCTGTGCTTGTGGCTAAATAGTCAGAATGGGGCAATTTCTTATTTTCTGTGACACTTTTCCTCCATTTGCTGTTCAAAGTGCGCAGTATTGCACTATTTTGGCACAATGTTACTCCCAAATCAATATTTGTCTGCTACATAACTGAAACAACTGCGTGTCTGAGAAAAGCATATTTTGTAAACTTAATCTCACCTTAATAAATAGGGCCATAACAGCTATTTTTCTTAGTACTTACATTTTGTTTTTCAAACTGTCAGTTTTCACATGGTGATAATATTGTTTAACAAGAGGTAAACTTTGTGCTCAGTTTTGTTTTTCATGGTTTTGAAGGAAATTAATAAGAGTGGTGGAATAATATGGCACTTCCCAAGCCCAACCAGAACAAAGTGTTAGGAATAAAGTATTAACGCTATGATTTATACCTCTCATACTGGTAGGTCTGTAAAGTACTTCTGAAGTACAGCTCCCTGAAAAATAGCAAAAAATCAATTGCCTGTGACCTTGTGAGTTCAGTGCACTGAAAGTCATACGTTTCAGAGCTGTTTCCTCTCAGTGTTAGCCTATGCTGCCTGTGTACTGTGTGATGAGACCTGTTGCTCTGCCAGAAGATTCCTATGTCTCAAGGTAGTACTGAAAGTAGAGGTCCAGTCCTAAGCCAGCTGCTCATGCAACAGCTTCTTATACAGTCCAGTTGCTGCCTTTTCTTGATTGTTACATTAAGCATAACGTATGTTAAAAGGTAATTTAGAGAACTGTTAATTTTGAGTTAATTAAGGCCCTTCCAGTGACACTGCTGCTGCAGAAATTTGCTTACTGTAGGTATATCATCTTTATGTTGACTGTAAGGAGCACTGCATTTCAGTTCCCTCACTGCCTCAGTGAGGTAGAAGCTTGAACAAGACTAAACTCAAGGCAGGCCTGAAGGTGGTGTTGACGTGAAAGGAAAATAATTTGAAGAACTCTTGTCTTCAGTAATAACCCTGTCCTGTGGAAGAACCTTCCTGCCACTTAGTATGTCAACTGCTTGATCCCATACTAAGCAAAGGACTGATTTCATAATGCTGATTTGGCTGCAACCTTAGGCATTGAGATACAAAGATACTTTTTAAATAAGCATGAAGTTTCAAGTAAGTAAACCAACCACCATCAAAAAGCATGAAAAAATGCTATTTGCTACAGATTTTAAAAATTCAGTAGGATCATAAACTAAATAACACATAACAAATTTATAAGAAAATTATTAATTGAAGCTAACTATAAACTTTAGCTGCAAAATCCACAATTTGGCCCTGTAAAATGAGGAATTAGGGTAACTGAAATGTATTATTTCCATCCACTGTTGTGACAAATCTAAGCATGTAGATAGTGTGTCAGTTGTGAAAGTCAAATTAGCAGGCAGTAAAACTAAAATGTGTCAATTTAGTTCTTCCTAAAAATATTTATTTTTCCTCAGAGTTTTCTTCTGCTCAAAATTTCAATTATTTTATTTCTTTCCATGTCTGGGAATAAAGTTTCTCTCAAATTCTCCCTCCCTCCTGTACTTAAATTCAACTTTCTATGCTTCTAATTGTAATACAAATGTGAAAGCAACTTTCAGCAGTAAAATTAATCAAGTATTATAATAATTCTTTGTTGTAATTTTTCCAGCACACCATCCCTGTGAAATAGAAAATATGTATAATAGTCAGATTGATGGCTCCCATTTACAAGTAATAATTGCTAATTAAAAGAACTAGTGAATGTTAATGAATGTATAGAAGTTTTTTGTAGGTACGTGCTTCTACAGAGTTCAGAAAAAATATTTGATACAGAGAGGAAAGGTACACACACATAGCTACAAATCAAAATCTTGGGAATAAATTTAATTCCGGGAAGACTGTTGATTAAATAAAGTTATTTTTCACTTAGTAGGACAACTTTTTCTCTTCTCAATTGCAATGACATATGAATAATGTTACAGCAATTTTTCTTGTTGTGGATTCCTCTTTAGCTGGAATGTAATAAAAAAACAGAAACAAAACCAAAACCAAACCCATAACGTGTTTTAACATAGCCTGGCTTTGAATATGTACATGCGAGGAGAGCTTCTACAGATATGTCAGTGACAAAAGGAAGACGGGGGAGGATCTGGGCCCTCTCCAGAAGAAAACAGGAGACCTGGTCATGCGCCATATAGAGAAGGCTGAAATACTCAACAATTTTTTTGCCTCAGTCTTCACTAGCAAGGGCTGTAGCCACACCCACCAAGTCACAGAAGGCAAAGGCAGGGACTGGGAGAAAAAAGGCCCACCCACTGTAGGAAAGTCCTGAGGGAACTGGAGGAAGAATTTGCAAAACCACTTTCCGTCATATTTGAAAAGTCATGGCAGTTCACTGAAGTTACCACTGACCCGAAAAGGGAAAACATAACCCCCATTTTCAAAAAGAGAAAAAAAAGAAAGACTTTAGGAACTACAGGTCAGTCAGTCTCACCTCTGTGCCTGTGAGGATCATAGAACAGATCCTCCTGAAGGCTCTGCTAAGGCACATGGAAAATGAGTAGGTGATTGATGGCAACCAACATGGCTCCACCAATGGCAAATCATGCCTGACAAATTTGGTGGCCTTTTACAATGGAGTTACATTGTCAGTGGATGAGGAAAGAGCAACTGAGGTCATCTACTTGGACTGTTGATGCAAAACATTCTACACTGTCCTGCGTGTTATCCTGATCTCTAAATTGGAGAGACATGGATTCAATGGATGGACCACTTGGTAGATAAGTAATTGGCTGAATGGTTGCACACAGAGGGTTACAGCCTTCCAGTACTTGAAGGGAAAGATAGGGAGGGACTTTTTACAAGGGCCTGTAGTGACAAGGCAAAAGTTAATGGCTTTGAACGACAAGAGGATAGATTTAGATTTGACTTGATGAAGAAATTCTTCAATATGAGGGTGGTGAAACACTGGACCAGGTTGCCCAGGGAAGTTGTGGATGCCCCCTCCCTGGTTGCATTCAAGGCCAGGCTGAACGGGGCTTTGAACAACCTGCTCTAGTGGGAGGTGTCCCTGCCCATGGCAGGAGGGCTGGGCTGAATGATCTTTAATGTCCCTTCCAACACAAACCATTCTATGATTCTAAAATTCACCTATCATGATAAAAGAATTTCTCAAATTAAGAGAAAATTCCAAGTCAAATTCAAAGACAGTTCAGACAATATAGTATTTATTGCAAGGATAAAAACTCAATGTATTAAGAAAGTCAGAGCAATTAGAATGTTCTGTGCATCATTACTCCTAAAAATATGGCAGAACATGATCAGAGTTTTGATAATAGCTCCTGTAGTAACCTTTTTCTTTCCTTATTATAATATTTTTTAATGGTAAGTACTAAACAAAGTTTAAGTCATGCTGTTTCAGAGAGAAGTTAATAAATACACAATTGAAAAAGAAAGAAGCCAAATATAGTTAAAGTTAATATATGTTTTTTTACCATTGGAATAAATAGCCTGAGATGTCTTTGCTTTGTTGTATACCAGCTTTCTATATCACACAGCCCATAATAATACTTTTCCATTTCAGTGCAATATGTGGTAATATTTTATGTTTTAATGTTTTATTTCTCCCTCACTCTCAATTATTATTACATATCTGCCAAACCACACCCCACAATTATAAGATTATCAAAATTCCTGAATGACGCAAAAAATAATCATGACAACATATTAACAAATGTCACAGAGCAATGCCATGAGGGAAAAAATGCATTAGCGGAACCTCCAGCTATGCAGTTTGACATTTTATTTAAAATCAGAGATAATTTAATTGCTGGGTTTTGTTTTTAATTTTGTTTTAAATTAATTACAGGAGTGAAAGTTCCAGTTTCAGAAATAGTTGAATTTGATGAAAAAGTTTAATGGGCTTTGGATTTCATTTACAGACTAATTACTTGAGTCACAACCAGATAGCTAACCACATTCCCTGCAATGAGTCAGGCATTTGTAGTTTGCCCATGTGTCTGGAACTCATTAGGTCCATGTGGGATAAATCCTTTGATTACTGCCTGAAGCTAGGCAGTAGTGATGGTTCATTACTGGGAAGATAGGAATAATCAGTAGAACATTGCTATCAACAGTGACCCAGAACTTACAGAATGGCATAATAAAGAAATAGTTGAGGTTTGAAGACACCTTTGGAGATCTTCTAGTCTAAGCCCTCTGCTTAGAGCAGGTTAAACTACAGCAGGTTGCTCACTACTGTGATCAGTTGGGTTCCGAATACCTCCATGAATGGACACTCCATAACATTTTTGGATAAGCTAATTCAGTGTTTGACCATCCTCACACTGAACCTTTTTTTTTTCAATGTTTAAATGGAATTTTCTGTATTTCAGTTTTTGCTGAAATTCTGGTGTAAGCTCATAAATGAGCTTCCTGTGACTGTTCCACATATAAATCAGCGAAACTTCTGGATTAAACTTTCAGTAAGCAAAATACTCTTTGTAAGATATTTTAAGTGCACTTCAGACACCTATGGAATTGGGCATGGTTTCTTTGTTGCTATTTTTTTTTTCATTTCATGTAAATAGCCTATAGTTTGTCTAACTTGCACCTGTTGAAGTGTTCCTCTGAAGCACAAGGTGAGGTGCTCATCTGGATCTTAGCCTTGGACCTCTGAAATGGTTTATCAGATGGATAGCATTTCTGTTACAACACATATAATTGAATGTTAGAGACATTTATGACAGGTATGAACTGTGGCAGAAGTATTTTGTCTGTGGACTGGATGGATCATATATTGTTCTTGTTGGAGATTTGCCTATTAAAATACAAATGGTTTCTGAAACACAGTTTTAAATTTACTCTCCACCCATCACTAAAATTAAAAACATTCTTTGTTAAACCTGAAAGTAATGTGATGGCATGTAAAAGGCAGAATTACAGGGCAAGGAAGTGTTTAAAAAATAAAATGCAGTTAAAACAACCATTTAATTTGATAAATCACCGACAAAAACAATAGCTAATTTGAAACTGGTTATTCTAATTAGATTCAGGTTTTTGAAAGTGTGGAAAGAAAAAGTAGCACTTGTTCAATTGTTAAGGAAAATTCCTTTAATTAGGATAAAAAATGGATACTAATTGGTTTTGTACAGTTACTCTAATTTGCCTTTGATATGACTTTTTCTATTTATTTTTCAAGCTTCACTATAATTCTGAGTTATGCAGTCATCAGAATCTATATCATACTATGCTTCTTTTGGAAATCTGAAATGAGAGAAAATATTGCAGTGTTACCTAATTTTCAGGTAAACTTTTGACTGTTTTTGTGCTGCCAGACAAATTTTCAGGTTATGAGCCCCATGGATCTACAGACTTAGCAGTCAAAGGCAGGTTATGATAATTTTTGCACATAGGAATACATATGGACCTGCTTTTGTACATAAAACAGAATGATGACTTGGACTCACCTTGAGACTTCAGTCTTAGAAACACTTCTGTATGTGCCAAATGTAAGGTGCATGTGTAGCATTGCTTTAATTTCTTCTGTAATTTCTTACAGAGTTAATAAAAATAAAACTCAATTTGGAGAAAAAAGTCAAAATGCGTTCTTCCATAACACACACAGATATGAGAGTTACATTCTCGTCCTGTATTTGGGTATATTAATTTCTTGTAGCTTTGTATGCTGCTTTTAGCATCTCTCAGGCCATGCAAAAGATTATTATTTTTAAGTGTCTTATTTTCTTTAGCATACAACAGCTTTGATGGTGCTGAAGTGATTTGGAGAATGATTTAGTATTGTCATATGACAATATTCACCTGTCAGAGATACATATCAAATGTGAAGGAATGTCTTAGATTAGGAAAATTAAAACAATGTTGTTATTAAACTGAGGTGTCATAAATCTGGGAAACTCAGAAATCTAAGAAACAAAAACAAAAAATGGTCTAGGAAAGAATACAGATATTTCAGATTAAGTGGATGTACTGCAAATAAAATTATGAAGAGACAAGAATGACTCAGGAAAACTATAGGATTTAGGTAGACTGTGAACAAAAAAAACAGACTTCAAAAAAAAAAACTTCAGTGTAAAGCTTCAACACACTAATGCCCTGCACTGAAAAAAATGTGGACAATACATTTCTTGATAAAAGTGAGAATCAATACCTCTGGATTTAGATGCCAAGTAATATAAATTGCACCATCTGAAATTGTAATATGCATGGGTGAAGCAGGCCTGACTGATAGCTTGGTGAGGTGAATAGAGCTGGATTCAGATGCATTATCTTTAATGCCATTTAATAATGTGTGCTGGGGAAGAAAAAGAGTTTCATAAAGTTATATAAGTTTCAGTAGAGAAATATCTATGATTTCACTGAGATCCAAGGAAAAAGAAAGAGGCAATGAAAGAATCAAAATCAATAATCTTCTAAATTTATTTTTATAAAGTTATAAATATCCTGGCAGTGATTCCCTAGCCCTCAAAAAAGATGTAGATGCTCTATGGAAACTAAAGCACCAAGAGAGTGCATTATTCCAATTTAATTTACTCCTCTATTTGTACTTAGGTGAGAGCCTGGAGAAATAATCAGCTCTTCCAGTAAAATGACAGTTCTCCATTTTTCTTAATAATTGCTAAAACTTGTATGAGTTCACTAATGGTGTTAATAAGAACAGTTTGTATAAACAGTTCTTTACTGTTTTGTAGAGATTTGAAGTAACATTTTGACAATATGTGTTTCTGATGAGCTTGCATCAGTTAAAAAAAAAATGACCCTTCTTCTTCTAAAAAGCCTTTGAAGTACAGTTTTTTTTAAGAAAAGAATATTTTAAGGAAAACAAAATAAATAAATTATATTTTCTTTTTTTAAATATATGGTATATAATTTTCTTCTTTTTCCAAGTCAAAATATGTTCTTTTTATTTTTCAAACCTTGCTTGTTTGCAAAAAAAAGGTCAAAACACTTTCCTGAAAACAAAAAAAAAATAATTTAATTTTGGCATGCTGTAGTCACCATAGATGTGTTTCTAACTTTGTGTTTATGGATAACTGTTGATCATTTTTCCCTTATTTCCCTCAATAGTCAAGGGAGACAAATAAGCACTGTATAATATATATATAATAGTTATATATTTTTGTTGCATATTCCCATTTCTTCTCTTATATGAGCACTAGTATTTTTCTGACCCTAATATGTTCTGCTTCTGGGAGTGAATTTCCCCCCCCAATGCCAAATCCTAGTCTTCAAAGAAGAATTACACAGGTTTTTTTTCTGTTCAACTCTGTAAACTGGCTCACTGAAAGTCAGACGTGCATTAATGCAAGAAAGAGAGCAGGA
>NW_010198344.1:105456-110135 GCF_000695765.1 Mesitornis unicolor
CTGGGGCCCAGAAGTGAACACTGGTGCTGCTGGCAGCAGCTTGCTGTTCAACAAGCTCTGCTGGTACATTAAACCATACCATTAGTGTCTGTCTTATGAGAGAATGATTGCTCTGTGAGATACTTCCAGCAGAGACAGACTAAGCCTGCAATATTAACTTACATTAGTTGTTTACTTTTTCAAAGCTTTTAGTCAAATAACTCACACTGGCAGCCTGTAAGAATTGTGTTAAAAATCATCAGTAACAACAAATTCTGTGTTTTCATCAAAAACCAAAATTTAAATGACCCTGTTAGACCAGAAACCTATATATCACATATGTTAGCTAGTATGTCTTTCCTGATGGCCCAAGAGAAAATGACGTTTATTACTTTCTTTCATAAAACAGCTGAAATCTACAACTTCAAAACCCATGAATTCTGCACAGTGGGGGGAAGTGAACTCATACTGGTCAAAGTTTTCTAAACTTCTAATTCTAGTGGGGGTCCAGAAGGCACTTACGCTTTCTTAACCTCTGTGAAGCCAAATTAGATCAGTTACGTGACTGCGATAATGGGAACACAATGTTATCAAGAGATAAAATAGGAAGTACTAAATAATCAACTGTTTGGAAAGAAATGGAAATCTTCTTGCCTAGTTTTTAAGCCAGTTCTTGTTGAAAGTTGAGATTTCTCTGCAGAGAAATTTCTGAAAAGGACATGCTGTCTCTTGCTTTCCTTTGAAGTGTCTAGCACAGGCCATTGCTGGTCACAAAACTGTGACCTATATGCTGCCCTTGAAGGTCCGTTCCTTTTCTGCAGGCCACAAAATATGTCTCTACCTTTCACTAAATATGCCATTACATTTAACTTTGTCTCTCTCTGAATAACTGAGGAGGTGGAGAAAAGCATCACGGTGTTGGCATATTTGTTGCCGAATCAAACCACTGAGCTGAGAACATGATGACATTATCATCTGTATTGTGCTGTTTGAAAAACAGTGTGGAGCAGAAGCTATTAAAACCCATTGCTTGGGTACAATAATGGAAGACAAAAAATTATAAATCATGCCTTTAAATCCTCTGGAAACAGAGTCTTTCTGTAGCTTGGAGTAATTTGAAAACACAAATTCATTCACACAAAACTTGGATTACCTTGAATTATTGGAAAAGCAAGTTGGCAATATTTACGTAGTCAATCCATCTATTACTTAATTTTATGATATTTTATGACTCCAAATTAATGTACAGTATTTATGCAGTCCTAGAGGTGTAAATAAAAAAAAAAGTATTTTCCTCCCACCACTTCCTTGGACTGACCAGTGATTACGTAATTTTGGAGAACAGCAAAGCCGAACCAGGACAGACATTTCTGTCCAAAAGAGCAAGTATGACAAAACTGGCAAGTACAAATCTGAAGCTGTTTTCTTCAGGCTAAATGTTAGCCTTTTATTATGATTCATCCTCTGAAAACCTGAAATGCACTGAAACGAAGAGCTGTCCTTTCCACTTGAACCATGGAATACAGAAAGTCAAAAAAAGTATTCCACTGTAATGCTCATATTGTCCTCCAGTTAAGGGGTGTTTATTGCAGATATTTATATTGGATACTATGGGGAATATTTTCTTTTATTCCATCTGAGAATTACAGATGTTACTTATTTTACCTTTCAATGTAGCATTCTGATTTTGGGAAACAACAAAACAGAGAGAGAAGCATTTCTGGCTTTTTGTGAGGGAGAGCTGAGTTTTTCGGCAAACGAACAGCACACTGGAAAAAAACAGTATTAGTTCTCAATGGATAAGCAGCAAGCTGTTTCCAAAACTATAGCTTAAGTTTACCGAATGTCTTTAAGTCTGCAGAGTGGCTGCTTGCCCATAGCCATTTTGAGGAAATGTCATATGCCAGAGTAGTTATACGCTTTGAAATGAAGTCCATGTTCAACAGATTTCTTCTCTTTTTTTTCCATGTTTACTTCAAGTTTAAGCTAACAGGAACATGGTCTGAAACTAGTTTGGGACCTTGACAATTTGAACACATCTGAAAATTTGCATTAATCATATGTAATGTATTTTCTTACTTGTACTTACAGCTGTAGAAATGTATTTTGGATATCACCTCCTCGTTAGGTGGAAAACTTGAGCAGGAATTTTTTATAATATGAAGAACATACTACAATTGAATACATAATTTAATAGCATTGCTAAGAGTCCTCGATGCTTATCTTCTGTCAGACTGGCCTTGAAAACCATCAAAGGGTTTGACCAATGCGTATGGAAATGAGTGCGAGTAACCTCGCTGCTTTCAGTGCGTTTTGCCGGTTGACTTCAACAACATGTTATTCAGTACATGCTCACTTCTGTTTAAGGCTCTTCCTTTTTTTGCCACATGCTTTAACTTATCTGTTGCTCCTATACGGCAAGCAAAAAAGAAATAAGCATTAAAACAGGGTGGTGAGCTAGGAACAGAAATGAGTCGTTCAGCGGTCTAGTATTCAGCTGTGGAAATGGGTTGTGATTGAGCAGAGTGGAATATTTTGAGTAAATGACTATACCTATGAAAACGCACGAGTGAGTCTTTTTTACCACTTTGGAAAGGTTTATAAAAAAGAAAAAAGAAATAAACAACAACTACTTTGCGTTTTTGGCAGTTCAATAGGGTTTTGCCATAAACTTTATATCCAGTTTCTTCTGTAGTGAATGGAGAGCCTGGAAACAGCCTTTTATTTCAAATTTTGCCAAAAATGAAACATGTCAATGTTTGCATCTAGATTTAGTAGAGTGAAAAACCTGTAAATTAAAGATTAAGTTTAATTCCTGGTGAAAAACTAGCTGCATTTACTTGTAATCTCTTGGCCTTATTTACTGATTGTTTCCAACTTTTCCGGTGGTCCTGCATCATAAAAGAGAGGGATTGCATGATATTGTACCATGAACAAGACTTCAGCTCAGACTGTAAAAAAACAGCTGAGAATTTCTGATTTTGATCAGAGAATCATGGGAAGAGCCTGACTGCAAATGGCAATGGACGTGCTCTGAAGGAGCTAAAGTGATCTGAAGAAAAACAATCACTACAGAAACTGTCCTTGGGAGGCAGTCTGGTGTATGAGTTTCATAACTCAGAGGGCAGTTACTCCATGCTTTATTGTAGTAGATTTGACAAAGGAAGGAAACAAGATAGATCACTATAGTGAAAAATATAATGTCAGTGACAACATAAACTAATTGAAACACAAAAATAATGTTAGCTTGACTTAAATTAGCTGACAAAAAAGCCTTTTCCATATGGATGCTGAAAGGGGTTTGGCAATGGCCAGCAAAAGGGGACATCCACCAAAGGAAGTGTTATGTTAATCTCCTTCCTGGTTATAAAAGAGAAATTGTTTTAAAATCTCTGATTACTAAGCTATCTATGGAGTGTGAATTGTGTAGACCTAAATCCAATTTTTTCCACCTTTAAAGCAAACTTCAAAAGACTCTTTGTGTGGAGTTAATCAAAATGTTTGAAAATTTGGTGTAGAATATAATGGACAATTTTATTTTGTGTATTTATTCTGCTAGAAAAATAGCTGGTTTTGTTTGTAACCCACTGAAATAAAAAAACCCTTTGGTAGAAGTAAAAGGGCTTGTGCCTGCTTCTTAGTAATTTCTTCTACAGAAATGAGATTTCTTTTCAAGTATGATTTATTGGCAGTCTTTGATATTATGATTCATTAAACATCTCATCCAGATCCTCTTGAAGGTAAAACTCAGTAGACTTTCAGTTAACTTCGGGGTGCTGATAGGGGAGTACTAACTATGAAAACACTGGGATTATAAATTTTCTCTGTGCATAAACTTTCAGACAGCATTGCAATACTGAGGTTATTAGCTAACTTTCGTTTCCTGTACAAATAAATAAATCTGTGATGTTTCTATATAGTTACTGGTGATACAGCACAGAAGTTCAACCTTACTTGTATGATATCCATTTTTGTACTTATAAAACACAATAAATAAAAATGTGTTCATATTAAAACACAGAGAATCACACTTTTTGTTTCTAAATTCCAGAAATGGACAATTTTATTCTGTAAATTAAATATTTCAATCCTTAAACTGAGAGAGTCCAGAACTTGAGGAATGGTGCCTGTTCACTGCAACTGTTTTTTATTTACTTAAAGATATAAAATAACATATAGACAAGGGCAAAAGGTTACTATCTTATGTATTAGGGCCAGTTCAACAGGGAAATAACATCCGAAAACAAAAGAGAAAACCTCTAGTCTGAGAGACATATGAGTCAGATATACCTTTCCCATCCCTTCCCCCCATGTTTGAATAAAAGGACATGACAGAATCTAGAAATCTTCTGTTTCTATCTTTTCCCACACCTGCTTTTCAAACTAAAATCTGATTCAGAAATATTTAAAAAAACCTCTCTGTCAGTAAATAAGACTAAGTAGAGCCCAAAAGATTTCTGTAAACTATGTAACTGTTACAAGAATTGAAAGCAAAAGGACTGTGCTTTGGGTTTTTTATTCAAGAGGATCATCAGACTGAGCTAAAATGCAGCCTTTCCTTCATAAAGAGAACACTTTTTTGCTGAGATGGTGTGATTTGAAGAATGCAAAGAGATTTGAAGTAACTTCAAGAACTAAATTTTTGTCTCCTTTCCAGCAAATCAGAGGGGTGAGTTGCTAAAATATGAGATATTTTAGTA
>NW_010198345.1:0-32667 GCF_000695765.1 Mesitornis unicolor
ATATATGAGATGTCAAAGTCTAAAATAGATTTTGCAAATGCAATTTGATCAATGTTTCTGTTGTATTAAGATAGTAAGGTTCTTGGAATACGTGGTATTTTGTATACTTTGTTGGGTTTTATCAAGTAGTGAGTAATCTTTAGCTAATTTCTAAGCAGAAGTAGCATCAGAAATTAACCACAGTCTGATTATGTTGTGGTGGGGAGAGAGAAGTGTTCTCCCTCTGACAAATCCCTTAAGTTCACGTCCTATCTGAGAGTCCAGTTGTGACATGCAGCTTTGGCATGCCTCTTCTGTTCAATTTTTCGTTGCAGAAATGGGAGTTTGCATTGGTTCAGCTCAGAGTTAGATTCTGGAGCAGGGGTAATCGACTGTCTTCATTCGAGCATGGTTACAGCCAAATCCTTCTGGCAGCTCAGCTGTGGTACAGACAGTTCTTGAACTTCCTGATGTCTTGTTGCAGAAGGGACGCCTAAAATAGTTTTCTGAAGTTCTCTAATTTTTCAAGTGGAGACTGTTAGCTCTTGTGTTTGTTTGCATGTGAGGATGGATTGTGGCAGTTGTCAAGTCGGAGCAAAAGCAGCAAACAACACAAACCAAGAAAAACATGATTGTTGAATTGCTCTCACTTAGACCATTTCTCAAGGAGATATGGCAAAATCAGAGGGTTGTTTGTGTGCCGCTAGGATGCGATGGGAAAGATCATAATCTTCTTCCCTTGAATATTTTTAGTGTGGATTTCTGGCATTGTTCAGCTGAAGAGCTGAATGTTGTTGATGTACTCTGAGGGCTTGCTTACATATGTGGAGCCAGATTTTGGGTCTGCTTTCCATGACTATTAGGTCTTGAAGTGCCATGAGTGTTTTGAGTTCGTCTCTCTCCTTTTGGCTGTGCATATTTGTTGTTTTTCTTCCTTTCAGTCTCTGCTGCCTGATTTTTCTCCATGCTGTTTGATGCCTGTCACCACTCCTGGTTTCCTTGCTTGTTTTCCCAGGACACTCCTCCCCCTGCCCACAGTAATGATTTCACCGGGGTGGGAAATGCAGCTAACCACACTTGTTTGAAGCCGAGATCACAGCAGTCGAATATGAATTGGTTCCTAGTCCAGAGGCAATTTTTCTGCTTTGGAAACCCCACAAAAACACAACTGGAAGGGACCTCCAGATCACTGGATCCTGGCTCCCCAACAGCAAAGAGGTTTTCCTAGTGCTTGTTGTCCGCTTCTCTGCCTGTGATCTGCGCTGGATGCCTCTTTTTTTGGGGCAGGAGTAGGCGGTTCCTAACTGGGGTTTTAACTCGGGGTGGAATTTTTGCTGTTCCTGTAACGAATGAATCCTAACCCAGGCTGGGATTCCTATGTCTTAACCACCCAGCAAGCAAAATATGTGGGTTTTTTTGTTTGCTTCCTTGTGAAAAAGGCAAGTGATGCTCATAGGCATATTTAGATATGCACCGTTTTGGTACAGATAGGCATCTCTCAGCTAGTACGTGGCTAGGCAGTAGGGGAAGCATTCGCGTGGGATTTGGGGGATGCAGCTGGGACTTCAAGTTGTCACATATAACCCATGCTGACACAGGCTGGGCTCAAGCTAGCACGAGTATTTTTGCTGTTCTGCGGTTGCAATTTAGACATATCCTCAAAAGCAAAGAGCCCGTTGTAGTTTTCGTCTTGGTGAATACTGGAAAGTGCTGTTTACTGGGGATTGCGGTGGTTGAGTTTGGCTCCTGCAGCTCAGGCCGCTGGTTGTCAGATGCAAATGATGTTGGTGGATGCTGCCTGAGAAGAGGTGCAAAGCCAATTTGAGGTTTTTGGGGTTTGTTAGGAAGAATAAAGACAGGAGTGCATACGGCTCCGTGGCTTACAGCTAATCGATCCTGGATTGCCTGGGCGTAGGAAGCCTTGAGCGCTGGCTGACCAGGTAAATTGATGTTATTACGCAGCAGTCGCAAGGCCAGTTTTGAAGTGCAAATTGAAATCCCATTTTTGTGAAATCATTGCTATTAGTTAATTGATGTCTCTTATCTGCAAGAGCCGTTTAGAGGACTGACTCATCTATCACAAATAGATTTGAAAGGACACTTTGTAGCTTCTGCCTTGATGGACATTCCCTACAAGACTATAGCAATTTTAAAGCAAGTTCCAATATCTTTATTTTTTTTTTTTAGTTTAGCCTTTGCTGAAGAAGTTTTTGATATCCAGGCTTTCATATAAGGAGTGCATAGGTTTGCTGTGCTCCCACTGCTGGCATCTGCCCCTGCCTATTCGCAGTGAGGGGACATGGGTTTCTCAGGGCTATGTTGATGTAACCAGTAATGCTACGAAGTGTTACAAAGCCCATCCTTGTTAAATCAAATGAAATACATAAAATGCAGACTCATAAATCAAGCAAATCAGTCTTTTATGCTCATCTGGGGGAGGGCATCCTAAAACTCCAAACCAGCAGACCATCTGCAGCCACCAATGGATGTAAAGGAATTTAAGGCACATGCTTTAATAAGCCTGAGAATTTCTGCCCTTGCAGTCAACTTCTTAAATGGTTGGGATCGTGTTGCCTGGAGTTGGGGGTGTTTTCACTGCCTATCCCCAGCCCTCCCCCTTGCCTGTGAATTTTGGTGCATTGGGTTTCATTTTTGGTGAAGTCTGACACTTTTCTAATGCAAATGGCTGCCTGAGAGTACTATCAAAACGTGGGATTAACCCATGAACGTAAGATGAGCGCTCAAGTTTCTTCGAATACAAAATTTTAATAACACTTGCCACTGCACAAGTAACGTTTTTATTTTCTTTATGTACAGTTTCCAGCTGTTTAACCTTTTATCCGTTTTGTTTCATAAAATGCTTTCGTTTATGACTCAAAATACTTTCAGATATCATCAGCCTTTCTTCTTAGGGTTAGTGGCAGTGCAGGGCTGAGATTTGTTTCCATTCCTGTCGTGTTTTGGTATGAGCGTGGCTGTGGTGAAGTGTATATTCTGACATCTGTAGGATGAGCTATGCCAGTATATTGGTCATCTATGAATTCATTTGGAAGCAAATTATATGTATTTGAAAGGTGAAATGCCATGGAGCAGGAAATAAGTTGTTGCATGCATGTGTTGTCTTCCTTAGGGGATGCTTCTCGACAGGTTGAGTACATTCCAACTCCAGTCAAATAGATGATAAATTCAAGTTTGGCAACTTAATGTGGAAATTTGGTCCTCTGCTTACACGAAGGCAGTACAATTAAAACCATCAACACCCTTTATTATATTGTCCCATCAGCATGTCTCAGTTTTCAATGTGAAGATAAGCTTTTATTTTCCACGTCCCATACGTACGCCACCTTCTGGGTCCAGATTTGAATGTGACGGGATTAAGCACGTCACTGAATGTGGGCAAGGCTGCTTTATTTTTTCTTCCCTTGATGAAATGCCTCTGCATCGTATGCAATGCAGGAGAGCGTCGGGATGAAATCTGTACACGTCTTGTAGTGTTTCTATTACGGGCGCGAGGAAGTAATTACCCTGCAGGTCTGCTCTGTGTAGGCACTTAGTGGGAAGTGATGTGTTCTGGGTTTTGTTGGTGTAGTGTGTGCCGTGGAGCACTGCTGAAATGCAGCTGATGCCTGGAAAAGGTTGGCATGAAAGCGCTGGAGCTTGTGATGAGAAGAGCTGCCAAACAAGCGGGGAGCCTTGGAGCTCAGAGCGGAGCCTAAATATATAGAGAAATGGCGTGAACCCTTTTCTAAGGGGTCTGTAAAATCTAAATAAAGTGGTCCTGAATTCACTATTGGGAGCCTTTCCACCTGCAGGGAAACTTGTAAGGGCCTGCAAATGAAATAGACTGGAAACGTTTGATATAAGTGGAGTAGTAACATCAAAGCCGTGACGTGTAACCTGCAGGTGGGCAGAAGATGGGATGGTATGGTCCTGGCTTCCTCATTTGGAGGTAATTCACTGGCCAGAGATAACATCCGATACAGGAGCCCATTGACTCCCCGAAATGTGGTGTACATCTAATAATATATGTCAGTGAATAAGTTAACATCATTCTCAGATTATTAATAAAGATAGCAGTGCTGTAGCAAATCGGAAGGAAAAACAACCAACCCATGTATTGTTGAGGTGAGAGATTTCTTTCCTTAGGCGTCTCTCCTGGGAAGACCTCAGTACTTGTAAATGAAGCTGCCGCCTACCTTGTGTACCTTCATTTTCATGTGGGGATTGAGGAGGAGCCAGCTATCGGCAAACCAGCCAGAGATGGATGCCTTGGAAAGTTGCCACTAATTACTGTGGCAGCTGACAATTAGCTGTTGTTAAGCCTTTCCTTGCGAGTTCTCAGCCGAGGAAACATAAACAAGGACCTGGAGAAAGGCAAGAGCTGTCCTTGTAGTGATCTTGTGAAAAAAAGTTCTGGGTAGTTGTTGTTTTGTTGATCTTACTGAAAGCAGAAGGAAGAGTTGATTCTGACGTGGTTCCTGTCTAGCAGGTAGGATTTGATGCACCTAGAAGATATTTGGGGTTTTTTTTTTTTGCTGTTGGTCTCTGTCGTAGTCTGCAAACTCCTTTATGCCCCTTGCTTATAAGACAGATTTTTGGCTACCTTACTTCACAGGAATGCAGTGAATCAGTAACATCTGCAAAGTGTTATTGTTGCTGCTAATTCTAGAATTCTTAATGAAAAATAAAATTTAATGAAAATAATAATTAAAAGATTCAAAGAAGTCTTGCAGTTGGTTTCTTGCATTTGTCTCCAGGGCCTGCTGACTTTGTTTTTACTTTGTGGCAGTGATGAATAGCACCAAGCCTTTTGCCAGTGTCCCAAGGGTGTAGTTAGTCAGGAGAAAGGATTGAGCTGGCCTGGCAGGTATCTCAAGGCTTTTGTACAGAAGCTCATTTCCCCCGTGCCCCTCAGGAATCAGACCTGCTCCTTCCCTGGAAATGACTTTTTACATAGCCAGGACAATGATGATTTTGATTAGAAAGGCCAAGCAACGCAATTATTTCTTCTTTGTCAAAGGAGCTGTCAGGGAAGAAGATGGCTTTGCATCAGTTGAATGTTGTCTTACCAAGCTTGTGTTTCGGATGATATTTTTTGGGCAGCGAGGCCCAGAGCATCTTCCGGAGTAGTTTATACAAGTACGGCTCAGGCTTTGCACCAACTTGTGTCTCTGTATAATTCCATTGACTTGGGAGGAGTGACATGTAATCTCTAGACAGATCTGGAGTCGGCTTTAATATGCATCTCTGATCTATAATACATGCGCAGACACGGCGATCCTTTTGGTTACCACTGCAAGCAGCGATATCTGGGACAGAAAGTGGCAGCTGCTTAACAAATGTAATACAGTCGGTATTATAAAAAGAACCAAAGTGAATTTCCTCTCCTTAAAACTGATTAAAGCAAAAGCAGCATTGCAAATGTTTCTTGTGAGCCTAATGCCGCTTTGCAGGGTGTCTTGCTTGGCCGCTTTGCTGTCCCTGTACCTATTCTTAGCTTGTTTACCCAAAGCTGTTGTGTGCGTATTGAGGGAGCGCTGTGTTAACGCGAGCCGTGTACAGTCTATTTCTGTGTTCCTGTGGAGCCTTTTGGGGAGGGAAGGGATTATACCCGAGCTCTTCTGTCACATTCTCCTGCTGCTGGGCTTTATAAATAAAGATTATTATATTATTTAGGAAATAGAGCTTAATATTTCCATAGGATCTGAGTGTATCGCAGTGTTTCTGTGATGCAGGGAAGTACTGCCCTGTACTTGTTGACACCGACCTTTGGATTTGAGATTTGTGACATGGGGGAACTGTTGCCATCACTTGCTGCTGGAAGGGGTGGCCTTGGTCTCTTTCCACTGCACTCCCTGTCATTTCTGTAATGCCTCAGTGAGGTGATTCAGTTGAGTAATCCAACAGCAAACTGCGTGTGGGGTTTTTTTTGGGGTTCCTTTACTAGTAGGATTTGCAGAGGAGGTTGCCAGACACTTCTTTTGTTCCTGTTATTTCACTGTCTTAATGTTCCTGCATTAGGATATTCCTCTTTTTCAGTCTAACTGGCTGTGCCAAGATGTGAGATACGAGCATCGGCAGTGCCTGAGGAGGAGACCCGCTCACTTGGCAGGGGGCAGGAAGCATCTCTGTGCTTTGATATTTTTCCCCAGCTCCCTGGCAGCGAGAGGAGTGGCAGAGCCATTGCAAGGCTTGGGCAGATACAGAACAGGGAGTGTGACAGAGCTGCTGTGCCATGGCAGAGCTCTGCTCCAGCGCTCTTTTACCTTGATTGCAAATCCAGAGTCTGTTCAAGACCAACGAGGGTAATTTAATGAAGCTGGGGGAGCTGTTTTAAACAAAGGCGCTGAATGGACAGGAATCATTGGCTGCTGTGTGTGACTATGAAGGTCACTGGGAGAGGATGCTCATTTTTCAGCTCCCGCGTGCTGCTGGTGGAGACCAGGTTTGTGCTGACACACGCAGTTCCTCTTAATGGGCACTGGAGTTGTGCTGCAAGAAGAAAATGCCCCATTTTGAAGGCTGCTTGGCAGTGAGACAACTGGAAATGTGTGGTACTGGGACAAATCTGTACAGGCTTTGGTGCTTTTTATTGCTCTTTATTCTGAGGCCTTCTCACTGTGACTTCTGCTCCTCTGTTACGAGAAGTGAAATTAGTAATCTCCCATATTTCCCATACATGGGAAGGAATGTCTTCGTTCTGGCCCAAGTTTAACTGCGGATGAGATCTGTTTTGGGAGCTGCGTTATGCAAAAGCCGAGGGAGAGGAAGAGGAAACAAACACTTGTGTAGCCCACTCGTTTTGAAATGCAGTTTTAATGGCTCCCTGGCATTCATCTAATTATTTAACTGACTATAAGATCCTTGGGTTTATTACTCTTTCCAAGTAATAACTAGAGCAGTAAAGATAACTTGTTAAATTGAAGGGGAAAAAAAGAATAGGCATATGTTGTTTTCAGTATTGCATCTCAGTAATTGTTTGCAATGACCTTTTGGAATCTTGGAGAGAAAATTTGTTTTTCTGACTCCCCTCCTAGATCAGCTCCTGGCTATCTTGATATAGAGCAGAATTGAGTTGGTGTTGGTTTTTTAATTAGACTGACAGCAAAGCCTGTTTTTCTGTTCTGGCCTTTTTTTAAAGGCTAAGCTGTGTTTTACAGGACTTCCACAGATGGAGTTTTCTGAAACTTTTGGGGTAGGTTTTTAGGTTTTGTTGTTGTTGAGGCAGAACTGCTTGTCCTCGGTCTTATTTCAAAACAATGCATTATTTATTTATTTATTTTAACCTAAGGAGAAAATTCTCACTGTGTTTTTGAGTGTCTGGAGAGGCGTGGTGATGGAAGAGCTGTGGTTTGTTGTTGGATTTTGTTTGGGGCTTTGGTTTGGGTTTGCTTTGGTTTTCTGTTTTTGTTGTTATTTGGGGTTTTCTTTAGATTAAGAGGTTGTAATGTGATTATGTCATAGAACCTTATCAGGTTTAGGGAAAAAAAACACCCCATCTATTTATTTATTTCTACAAAGTTTTAGCAGAAGTCTTGTGAAATCTCGTTCCTCGATGTCACCGGGTTGTGGTCACAGCCCACAAAAGTCAAATATCTGAAAGGTCCTGTGCATCCGTGTGAAACGAGCTCTTCTCAGGGCCGACACCAATGGTTCCTCCTTTTACCCTTTCAAAATGTCTCTTCTGGCATTTTTCTCTCTTTCCTCACTAAAATCTGACAACTCCTGAGATCGAAAGGTCAGAAAAACAGATTGTGTGAAGTCTCTCGGATCAACTCAGAGTTTAAGGATGAGTTTTTTCATATGAGAGCCCATCTCTGTGTTTTCCAAAGAGGCTGCAAGAGCCTGGTCCTTCAAATACACCCAAGCAAACTCTGTGAAACAAGTGGCAGAGAGCAGGTGCTGCAAAAGATTCTGCCAAGTTTGGAGAAACAAAATTGTACTGGCGGAGATCTGCATTTCCCCAGGGAAAATAATGAGTGTCCAAGCTGGAACAAGAGAACAGGCACCGAAAATACCTCCAGTAGCTCAGTTTGCAGCTGCTCCTTGCCTGCCTCTCAGTCTGGTCCATTAAGGCAGTGTGGTATCTAGAAGGCCTGAAATGCTGAGTTATTGGCATCGATGACAGAAATAAAGTGGAAGAATCAAATGGGACCCAACCACATGTGAACTGGAGCTGGATGCATGTCTAATCAGGCTGGATATTGCACATCGTAACTTGCAAAAAGTGGGCTTTTCATCCTTGAATCTGAATAGCCAGACCTAGGGGCACTCTGCATTTCCTGCTAAATTCGAGATAAGATCTTCCTCTGTTTGAACTTGCAGAGCAGTTTAGGTGTGTGCTTCCCTGCTCACAGGGCTCCTGCACAGAGTTTGATCCACCCCTGCGTTTTGTTGAGTCTGTTGGGAATGAGTGATGTTCCTCAAGCTGTGAACACAAGAATAGCTTAGCTTTTTTCTTTTTTAAATCTAAAAAAAATCTCCTGCAAACAGATGATGTAATGCCCAAGCCCCATGTTTAAACAGTAGCTAATTTGCCAGGGGATAAACCGGAGTTAAATCTGTCAGGCTTTCTAATTCCCAGATTCAGCAGAGCTTTGTTCTTTGTGCTTTCAAACCCAGGATATGCGTGTTTGTCTGTGTGTGTGTGTGTGTGTGTCCACTGCTGTTGTGTCATTTCCTTCAGCTTCTGTAGCCAAAGAGTTTGTCCAGGAGCGAGAGAAGATGTTGCTGTAAACCTTTTGTTGCTATTAACCTTGATATGTATCCTTTAAATCTTAGTCTGCCACTGAATTAAATCCAAAACCATCCCTTCCATGAGTGCTGCAGTGCTGTGAAACAGGGTTTCTTCTGAATTTGGGTCTTCTATCTTTGCACTTCTCCATTTTTTGGCTAGAAAGGAGGCCTCGGAGAGGGAGGCTTCACGCTCTGCAGCTGCTTTGGGCTGCACATGAGCTGTTTATTTGGTGTTTGGACTCTCCCAGTTATGTACAAAACAAGGAACACTTCGTTTTCACAGGCATGGCTTCATTTTTTTGCGTGAGCAACTTTCTCTGCTGGTGGCAACTCTGACCCATGCAATGCTTCCTGTCTGCTGACAGGAGGGGACTTAGTGTGGTTGGTTGTGTAAGAGGGAGGTTTGTATCAACAGGAGTTTTTTTCCCCTCCCCGGGATGCGCTGTTTATTGGGATTTTTCTCTGACCTGTTCCTTTAATCTTCAATTTTGGCACCGTTTCCCAGGGCTCATGTGAGCGAAGAACTTTGCCAGCCAGCAGGATGAACCGGCGCATGTTGGAGAGATCCTGAAGCTTCAGTATCTGCCTGCAATCACGGAGGAGGAAAGACGATGCTATTGTGAGAACATTAAGTGTCAGTTTAAGGAATTGCTTCTATTTTCTCTAGCTTTTTATATTGAAAAAGGAGAAATGTCAGCCTTCTAACTTTGAATGTGAAAGTTGACACCAATTTCTTTGCGATACCATTCACCAACTTGGCGTGCCGGGTGGTTTCAGCAGTTTTTCTTCTTCTAAACAGCGCTGGCAGAAAATTTGGAGCGAGTTGCGCTGACGCTGCGCTTGGTCTGGGGATGTTGCTCTGGAAAACAGTCGCTTTGGGAGAGATCACATCTGTGAAGAGACGCTGCTGACTCACAGCATCGATATCTGCTGGGATGTGCTTGTTTTAAACAACTGGATTGCAGAAGCGCATAAAAATTGCAGGAGGGGGTGGGAAAACAAGAGCCTGTCCTGCAGTTGATTGTTTTTAATCTTTTCCATGGTTTCTATTGAAAATAAAGAGTAAAAGTAGTGGGCCAGTTGCAATTTGTGGTGGAGTTATGCTTATTTTTTTCTGTTTTATTATAATTTTATTCCTCACGCTCTGCTCACTGACTTGACTTCCTCCTCTTTGGCATTATTTTCAGCTAAATCCTTTTCCTCAGAATTTCCTTGTTCCCTGCCAGCTGTGGAGCAGCTGTGAAGATACCAGAAAACATGAACCGCTAAAAAAAAAGACTGGGTTTAACTGGAGCTCACTGGATGAGCTGAAGTGCCCCATAGTGAGCAGTGATGGGGATGTGCTGAGGAATTGTGGCCTGGTGCACACAACAACAGGCCTTTTGTTTGATTGCCTTAGCAATTTTGGGAGACACTGCTCCTTCTATTCCCTCAACCCCTCTTTTTTGACATCAGGAGGTCCCCAGCCTAAAGAAGTCAGTGGTTTTCTAGTGTTTGTCCCCCAGATCCCAAGCAGCATGTCCTGCTGTCCCTCATCCCTCGCTTTCTCTGCTCAATGTGCTGAATTTCAATAAATTGTAGTCTTTGCTAAATGTGTGTCAAATATTGACTTAGTCTGTGGCGTGAGCTGACTAAGCCGAAATTAATGGTGTAATTCAAGCTTGTTTGGCACGTGTGTATCGGCAGTTTTGTTGCAGATGGTAGAGGAAATTAAAATTACACCTTGATTCCATCTCAAGGGGAGGAAGGAGAAGCCCCAGGCTCATAACAAGTAAAGTAAAGAAAGGCTTGGTGGAGAAACAGGGGGGAGTGTTTGTAAAGATGTTATATGAGGGTGATAAAAACTCATCCTAATGAGTGAGGTCATCAGACAAAATTGGGGAGTTGTTGTTAATTGTGTGCCATTACAGATGTCTTGAAACGATCTCCTGCGTTCTGGTCCATTGCCATACCCCTGGGATAATTTTTCTTAATCTGTTGACAATGAGATCCAAAAAATGAGGCAATCTGGCTGAGGTTTCGGCATAGATCAGGAGACGCAGCGCTGGTATCTGCTGCCTGCACATTTTCTGGGGGAGCTTTACCCTCTGTAGAGATATGGGTATCTGGAAAGAGACCACGGCATCTCCTGTCCTTGGGTTGAGGAGATATGGACAACTTTGTGGTTCTTGAGATGCTGCAGGTATCTCACTGCTGCTACTGTGAATCTGATGGAAGCTGATGTAAATGGTGAGCTCGTGAGTTGGTTTTATTTTAAATACGTGCTTGGTATTTTCCCTCTTCACCTCACTAGCCTTTTGCTGCAGTTTTGCAGATCTCCATTGTAGCTTTCAGCTTTGTGGGAGCTTTATGCCTACAACAACTGATCAGTTCCTACCCCATCTTCGGGAGCCCAGAGAGCAAATGTAGTGCAGCAAATTCATGAGATGCTAAAATATTTATTATATTACTGTAAAGGTAAATGACAGCTCTGAAGGCTCAGTACAATATGGTCCTGAATCTTTCCAAAGATGGTATCTGTCACCACTCTTTCGAGAGTGTTGTCTCTTAAAGCACCTGGAATAACTTACCCTTATGCCTTTTGAGGTATGTACTTGGATCCTCCGTAGGTCAATAAAAAGCTGTTCTACGGCCTCTGAAAGTTAACAGCTGTGTTTAGTTTTGTTGTGTGCACTCTCAGGCACACGTGAAGGGTAGAGCAGAAAAGGAGTCTTAATTTAACCTTGTACTTTTTTGTTTGATTTAATTGGCAGAGTTGTATAATAAAATCTCCACAATAGTATTTCTATTAAGATTCCACTAATCTAGAGTTGTTATTAATGCTGAAGGGCATTTTTACTCCTCCTCGTGTAGGAGTGAATTACTTACTGTGTGACACAATTTGGAAAGATAGCGATGAAAAGGCTTCTCGGCAGCGAGGTGGGCTGTGATTTCCCTTTCCCCCAAACCAAAATATGAAGTATCATTTGGGGAACGGTTTTGGTACCTTGAGGAACCTCTCAAATGGTTTTCGCAGGTTCAAGAATGGTGGTGCGTGAGAGTTCCCAGATAGCGACGAAAAGGCTTCTCAGCAGCGATTGTGATTTCCCTTTCCCCCAAACCAAAATATGAAGTAGCATTTGGGGAACAGTTTTGGTACCATGAGGAACCTCTCAAATGATTTTCGCAGGTTCAAGAATGGTGGTGCGTGAGAGTTCCCCACCGGAGGGCCCTGGGTGGTGAAGGATACAGGACTGACCTATTTGCTGGGAATTTCAGCACCTGGCTAGGATTGTTAGTTGTTCTGCCAGCTGATACCAAATTCCTCCTTGTAATGGTGTGTCTTTGAGCAGCACTTAGATGATTGGATGCTGAGGAGCACTTTGGAGTCTGGCCTTGCAAATACAGCTTGTTAATTGAAGCTACACTTGTCAAGGCTGCCTTTTTAACTTCTGTTCTCAGTCTTCCTAATGATATTTTGGTCTCGTTGCCTGCAGATGAAGCGCTGGCTGCAGTCTGCCTCTGATCCTCGCTTTGTTAGACCGGGACCGCGGTTCGTCTGCCAAGCAGCGCACATTTGTCACCTGTGGCCACTCCTCTCGCTGCAATGGGCCCTTTCCTCGCCATCGCACCAAGGGTTTTGCTAATTGGAAGTGAGCATTGAAGGGGCTGCCTTTATTGTTCAGTGTCACGAGTCAGCTCTTTGCCTGAGCGTGCGTTTCAGGCAGCTGCATTTGAGGTTCAACAGCTTTGCCTGTCATGATCAGACAGATCTCTAGATAATCTAGCGAATCTCTTGATTATGAGGGTGGAAAATAATATGCTTTGATTTCCAGATGTTGCTGCACAAAAAAGGCTTCTGTGAATTCTCTGAATGGCAATATCTGGGTGCGTTTGGCATCCTCGGTTTCTGAGTACATCCATTTTCTGAATGTATCTTGAATTTCTGCATACTTTTCTGGACAGAGTAGTGCAGTTGCTTGCACATATATCATGGGCAGCTCTTCTACAGACTAGTAGAATATTAATAATTTTTCAGTAGCATTTGAAGCCAAATTGAGGCACTACATTGGGTCAAGAGACCTTGAAGTTGACTGTAAAAAAGACAAATTACGATAGAGGCTATTGCCTTGTGTCCGATTTTACAGGCAGGGTTGAAAAAGGGAAGAGGATGAAGCATATTTTGAATTAAATCTTCTAAACACCTTTTCCTTCTCCTCCTTAGAAAGTTGTAGCCAAACATTTCCCAGTGTCTGTACCTCTGTGAGTGGTGGAAGGGGGAAAAGAGCTGCAGTGGGCACCCATATCTCACATCTGGAGGTAGCTGTGAAGGGTGCTGAAGTATTTTCTCCTTTTGGGCACGTGAGCTCTCTTGGTTATAGACTGACTGACATATGCAGAAGATTAGGAAATGTTTTCGCAACCCCTTGAAGTTGTGGTTAGCTGGAAAAAAGAGCTCCTGTGGTCTGTGTGTCCTGGCTGTGTGGTAAACCAGATCAGGAAGTAATGGGATTGGATCTGAGCTCCGCTCTTGTTTGTGAGATTGGTTGTAACCTCAGCGCGCTGTGCTGCCTCCCTGGGCTTTTGCTGGGACAGGGAACAGCAGAGATGATGGGAGCATAGAAATACTCTTGTTTTGAAGAACCACTTATGGTGTTGGCTTCTTTTCTAGCATTCGAGTGGAAGACACTTCAGTTGGGACTCTTGTACAGATAGTTCTTTATTATTATTTTTTCCTCTGAGGTCTTCTTTAGAGTCAGCAGAGAAAAACAACCATTTCTGCAGCACAGTTCGTCTTATCCTAAATAAACATCTTGAACCAATTGAGTTTTATGTGCCCAAAAAGTGCCTGCTGCTTTTAGTAGCTGTAGAGAGAGCCAGAGCAGCCTCTTTAGGTATAAGGGTGATCGGTTGTGGCCAACCACAACACCTTACCAAATAAGAAGTGGCCTACGCGAGGCCAAACCTTGGGTTTTGGGGACTTTCGGAGACTGTACGTGCTCCTTCTAGTTGCAACTTCCTCCTTCTCAGAAGCGCTGATGTGGTCTATGGATCTGGTTATCCCCCATGGCAGCAGGTCTGACGTTTGAGGCATATTTCTGGCCGTTTTAGTGCAAGTCGTGGTGTGATGGTTCAAATATCGGTGAAGAAAAAAAAGCTGAAGGGCTTTGTTTCACTCCGCTGACCCCAGTTTGTCAGCTGGGATCCAGCCACAAAGGAAAGGTCCAGCTAAATGGGGTGATGTCCTGGTAGCAAGCTTGGAGAGATCTTAGGTAAGAGGTGGTGCAAAGGGGCTTTTCCCAGTGATTTTTGGATCTCTGGTCAGATGTGCATTGGTGGAGGCAATGGCACTTAAAACGATCGCAGAGCTTTTTGTTTTAACTCTCTAACTTGAGCCTGGATCATACAAAGCAGACCCCTCTGAGCCTGTGAAGAGGGTTTTGTGGAGGAATAAAGCTTATTGTCAGCTGCGGTGTTCAGACCCTTGGGAAATTGTGACCATTGTCTGGGCTATTATTTCTTAATAAAAGCTTTGCATTTCCTCATTCAGCCTCTTGAAAATCTGGTTCTGTGCTTTTAAAAATAACTCAGCGTGAGCCACAATTGGGAGCATTCACAGAGGAAATTCTTCAGGAAAAAAACAAAGTGAAGGGAGGGGAAAAAAAGCCCTCCTTAAAGTGCTTTTACTTGTCCGTGAAGAGTGAGCGTGTCCGAGCTGTGCTTCCGCTCTCTGGAAGTTAGTTCTGCTCCTGATCCCTGCAGCCTTCGAGGATTTTGGGTCCAGCCCTATCCCAGCTGGGGAACTGGGCTGATACTGGGCTGAATGCACCCTGGTGGGATGGAGGTGATGGTGTACCGGTCCTGGATGAGCATCTCTGGGCAGGTGGGTGCACCAGAAGTCGCTGATGCGTTTGGTGCTTGATGCCAAAAGCAGACAAATGCTTTTTCTTTCTTCTACTGCCTATGTGGGGTATTTAGGGTGCACTGCGGGTGCTAGCCTGGCTTTGGGGTGCTGCCTCAGTGGGGATGGTGCTCTGGGCTGTGATGGAGGGCAGAAATGGAGCCAGAGTGTATCACAGCTAACCCTGCTGCTGCTGGGATGCTGGGCAGGGGAATTTGGGGTTTTCTTGGACCAGCCAGAGCTGGGATGGGGATGGAGGCAGAGGAGGGGGTCCTGTGCTTTCTGAGGTGTGCATCAGTTGGTTTATTTGTCGGTTTTGCTCTTCCCAACTTCTGCTGTGAGGTTGTAACCCTGCGCAGAAGCCTCTGAACTGTTTTGCAGATCCAGTTTTGGAGGCTTGTGTCTCTTTGCGTGTGTGTTCTTGGGTTTATTTTCCTCCTTGTGTGGAAATAATTCTGTTGCTTGTTTCTTCTGTTCTGGCTTTGACTACGAGGGGGGACGTATTTGGTGTGTTTTGTGTTGTGGTGTTTGCTTTTTTTCCCTTTTGCAGCAAGCAGTGTAGTTTCTGCTATTAAAATATTCTGGACAGCAGTTGCTGCCCACGTACAGCACAGCAATGTGTGTTTAGTGGTTGCAAGGCGTGCTTGCTCTGGGTGTGCTGCCTTGTTCAGTGCAAGCGTCCACGTATATGATGTGCCGTAACTTATCATTGCCATTAAGCTGGGGAGATATCATTTACGTGAGGAGTTTGTGCTTTGGAGAGGCTGGAATTATAGATGTTGATGGTTTTGAAATCAGTTTTCTCTTGGAGCTGTGTGTTTTGTGCAGGACAAAGGTCACAGCGTGAGGAGGGAGCTGCCTGGGATGACACCTGGTAGTAAAGAGGCTGATGGTGGGGATATAAGCTCAGTTTTAGGCAGAATACGCCTCTTCTGTGCCTCAGTTTCTCTCACTGCATTGGACAGCTTGCAGACTCTTTAAACGCTGCATAATGAAGTCAGAAGATGGAGAAATACGAGCACTGGAGAAACACCTTAACTGCAAAGGGTGGTGAGATTTCTGCCTGGTGGTGTGGTGTTTCCAAGCCACATTCAAGTGAGCACTGAAATGCTGTAGATCAGGTGTGCTGCAAAATTCAGTGTTAGTTGGACTTTTTGCCTATAGGAAGCGCTGAGAGAAGTTTATTTTCCTTGGAAAGAAGGATGGAAAGGGTTTATGAGTGTGTGCATGTTCATTAGGAGCAAGCAGGAGTTACCTTTCCTCCCTTTTACTGTCTCCTGTACTATCAGTGATATGTGCAGGTGTATGCGATGCAAGAGAACGGGAAAAGACACAGCCCTGCAGTGACAAAATCCTGTCACACCTCTGTATGGATTGGTATTGAAATTTTCTAGGTCATGTGCACCATTAAAACGATTCCCATGGCTGCGCTTGGAGGATCTGCCGTGCCTATTTTTATTTATATCCATGTGACTGATCCAGGGCCATATGTTAAGAATATAACTGCTTTTTGTTTTTTTTCTTTAAGCCTTGGTATCTAAATATACCCAATAAAAATGCAGACCAGAGCTCTTTAATGAGGCGATAAGTCATTTCTGCCTCTCTTCCTTTTAAGATAAAACCACCTCGCACACTGGCTGCTCTTTGTGTGGACTTCTGCTTTGCATTTCTACCCATTCATCATAGCATGAAGCCTCTCACAAAAGGCAGTAAGAAAAGGGTCCGTTTTGGTGTGCATAAACCTGGACTCTTGCAAAGGGAAACCCTGAGTTTTAGCGAGGGAAGCCACAATGTGAGTGCATGTGACGATAGAAAGTGTTTTCGGGGAAAATTAAAAATACAGTGCTAAGCGTAGTGTGGTCTTGAATTGTAGAGCTAAGAACAGGAGCCATTGGGAAGTGGCTTGTAAGGGAAAATTTGCAAAACTTGCAAAATTCAAGTGATTGGAAATTTCTGCCATGCAAAGGAGAACCTTCTTGAGATCCTTGGCACTTAACTTCTGGTTAAGTCGGTGGCTGGTTGTGTGTAGCAACACAAGTTGTGTGTGATGCCCCTGCTGTGCACTGGTGTACGGCTACACCGTTTCGGATTTTGAACCTCTGGTTGTGGGAGGAAAGAGCTTTGCTACAGGAACAGCTCCGCTTTGCAAGCGCATCGCGTGGTTGTGGTTTGACAGCTGAAGTCAGAGCACGGCTGCTAAATCAGATTACACTCGTGCATGGTGGCTGGGTGTGAAATCCCAGGGCGCCGAGTGGCACCGTCACCGCTGCTTTCTGGAGTCGTCTCCCCAAATTCCCGTGTCTCAACGCTTGTTTGTGTCCCGGCGCTGCTGCCAGGACATCTGTTTGCATTGCTGGCATGGCCGAACTGGGGAAAAGAAAAGATGTGCTTGTTTTGGAAGGGCTTCTTCCTTTTTTTTGACCGCTCACAGGTGATCCCATGTGTGGTGACAAGCTCTAAGTTGGGACCTTTTGCTGGAGAAGAAGCACTGTGTGGCTGCACACCAAGGCTTCATCAGGCCCATAGAGGAAGGGAAGGAGGCTAAGGGAACTTTAGCAATTCTAAGTTGTGATCCAGGACTGAAAGCCAGAGTTTTGGTGCATAAAACAGTAGATCTGTGAGCCATTATTTCACCATGGAGTATGTCAGAACAGCTGAAAAAGTCAATGAGATCTCCGAAACGTCGGCCCACATGAAAAGTTTCTGAGAGAAGGTAGTCAGGGTTGTGTTTTTTAATTTAATGACCTCTTCGGTTGGGCAGTCAAACCTTCCTAATCAGATTTAGCAAAGCCTGGCCTAAAAAGAGGTGCTTTATTTACAGCCTGTGCATCTGAGGCACAATGATAAATTTAATATAGATACCAAAGCAGTGAGCCCGTTGCCTGCTGGGCTGCGTTGTCTCTCTGCTTCCCAGCTTTGCACGTCCTCTCGCTGGCTAATTCACCAAACCCAGCTTTTTGCAGAAGTATCTTGGCTATTAATGTTAATTACCGAGGTTCTGCTCTGTGACTGTTGCTGTGGTATGCGCTTCTAAAACATACAAATTGCTCAGCTCGTCACCCGTGTAACGAGCGTGTACGTGGCTATATCGGCAATTAGCTGCATCCCTCCGAGGATGTGTGCCCCTCTGGGGAAGGCAGTTTTGGTGTTAACTGCTTGTGGTGTTTCAATCGAATCTTCTCTGAGATTCACTTGCTGTAGTCGGGGTGTCACGTTTTTCACTTTTGATTTAATCATTGGTTTCTTCTCTGCGCATTCTGCTGACTGAACAGCGCAGTTTCTGATGTTACTGTCAGATTTGCCATTAGTCCCTTGTTCTAATTGATGCCAAAAAAGCGCCTGGCTTGAGAGATGCTCCAGGTAGGGGTTGGGGTTTAAGTGTTCTTCAAACAAAGCTTTTATGCTACAGGAAGGATGCTCCTTGTGCTGACAGCAGTTTTGTATCTCTGCCCTTCAATATCCATCCAGTGATAACACCTTCCTCTGACTTACACAAACTGCTCCATCCCAAGGAGAAGTTTCCCCCTGAAAACGTAGAAATGCCACTTGTGCAAAGTCCAGTTGGGGCTTTATTATTGCTCTGATTTAATATCCTTGCTGATGGGATGCACCCGTTGTGTGTGTAACATCTAGAGAGACCCTCTCTCTATAACTTGTTAGAAAAACTTCCTTGTTTTAACAGCAAAGGTAATAGAGTGGAAGAAGGTGCTCCTCTTTGCTGTATAAATAATACAGCTTTAAATGAGAACCAAGTTACACTTCAATTTTTATGTATTTTCAGGGTGAAAAGGCAATGGGAGATCAGCTGCTCTTTCCAGAAGAGGAGAGTTGTTCTCAAATATGTGTGCTTTGTCCCTACTTTAACGTTTTTCAGCATCATCCAGAAAACTCTCGGGTTTGCCATTTGATGGTAATTTGCATTTAGATTGGCTGCCTGAAGGGGCGATGGGGCTGCATGGCTCGCGTTTCCCGCAGATCTGGCGGAGAGTCGTGGCATTTACATAAAAACCATTAGCTCTGTTATTGATAAACATGAAAGGCATCCATTTCATTTAATTTTCTGATGAGGAGGCTTTAATATAACCATACAATAGCACTGCAATAGGAACATCCCTGCCCTCCTTAGTGACCTCTTGTTGTTTTAAGGGCGAGTTTTGATTGGGGTTTCGTTGGTAGGGAGATGTGGAGTTATTTCTATTCCAGTTCACTGAAGTAGCCAGTTGTCTTGCTGCATCGTAGGGAATTATTGAATGCTCGTCTTAGAGATGTCTCTATTAATTGAACAGGGATTTAATGTCTCCCTGAAGCATAATCAGTCTGTGTGATGTACACCGACATGTATGTCTAGCAACGGGCTTTCCTTTTGTCCACATCCCAGCGCCACGCTATGGGCAATCTTCTGCTTCATCAAAATGGGTTTAAACAGGAGTTTGGTGGCTCCTTACTAAGGAGAAAAATCAACAATCTATTAAAGAAACTTCTTTGGTGTGTGCTGGACCATATCCCATGTAAGCCTTCAGGACTGCACCTTGATCCAGCAGCTTTTGTGGCCAGCAAGGAAGGATTTATTTCCCCATGTGATGCTCTTGACCACAAGCGTAGTGGTCAGCACATGTCACAGAGCTGTGTTTCAGCCTCTGTGTATCTGGTTTTGTGTAGCTCTTGCTGCTGCTCGCTGATATAAATATATTGCTTTATTCTTGGGTTGGATCAGGTCTGACTTTCTTGGGGGCCTCCAGAGCAGCCGGTGCCGTGGTTGCTTTCAAACATCTCAGCGTTTGCTTAAGAGACTTTTTGCTGTGGGCTTTGAATTTCATTGAGCTCTTCCTTTTCTTGACCTCAATATTGAGGATTTGTGTGTGTCTGTGTCTGTTTTGCTTTGCTTAGCTGGCCTACTTCTTGATTATTTATTTAATTACTATATTTTGGGTCACTTTGTCTATATTTACAACTTTTTTCCTCTCTAATAGGCTCCAGACAAATGAATAGAGAGTTGGGTACAGAAGAGAGACAGATTCCAGTTTTCCAGTCGATCGCCTTGTACAGTGAGTACCTTTAATATTTCAAGAATAAGGTTTTCTTCTGTAGTGTCTAATGTTGGCTTAAAATTGACTTCACTGGGGAGCAGCATTAAGCCTCCATGCTTGGACGGTGTTGTCCTAGAAATACAAGCTTCTTTGGCTTCACTCTTGTTTTGGGAGAATCAGGCTCCAGCTCCTTTTATCTAAAGTGGTGAATTTAAGCATCACAGAATCGCCTGAGGTTAGAAAAGACCTTTAAGGTTGTTGAGTCATATTTTATTCGTATCCCACTCCCAGCAGCGTGCACGTTTCAGCAGAGCCGATGCGGTTCTGTCTCGTACCTGCTCGGAGCTGTGAGGAATCAACCCGAAAGGTGTTGCCACATAATTTAGCAATGTGTCATGCGTGGGTTTCTGTGCGGCGGAGCAGAGGAGGCTCTGGGGTCAGGAGAGCAAAGGTTCACCTCCTCTGTTCCTGCCGTGTCGGAGGTGGTGAACTCAGGGAGGGATGTGGGTTACTCATAAAGGCGTGCTGTGAAATCAGGCAGACGAGGCTTGGCTTGACTTGTGGGGAAGAAAAAAGACCTGGGAAGCGTTGCCTAGTTCATGGCAAGGGTGGCAGTGTTTTTTCTGAAAGTGAAGGAGAAAATCGTTATTTCATGGGGAATTTTTACACGTTAAAATGCCTTGCATGCATGCTAATGGGCTGCAATAATGAGCCCGTGCTTTGAGATGTCTATGAATATTTTAAAACTTGCTACTGTGAGGGACTGCAGCTATGAAGTACTGGTTCATTGAAACTTCTCGGCCCATCTAATGCAGCAGCACAGCCTGAAACAGTTAACTGTGTACCACAGGCATCTGCAAGCTGGGAGGACACTGCTCCTAGAAGGTGACGTGGGAGCGGCATGAGTTGACTGAGACCACTGCATAATTAAGTTTATTGTAAAATAATAGGCGATTTTGTAAAATAGGCAACTCCCTTAAGGATAACATGGGATGATGCATTTTAAAACTGAGAAGGCAAGGATGAAATAATACATTCTGAGGCTGGAGCGTGACAGCAGGTTGGTTTAAATACGTCCTGGGAGCAGGGCAGAGAATGGCTCTGCTTCTGTGAATGAAGGGGAAAAAGAGTTTTTACTTACTTGTGGCTTCCTAACTTTGAGATCTGCCCAGCACGTCCTTGGTTCAGGTGTTTTATTCCTACTTTTTACAGCATTGATTTGGCTTCTTGTACTTCTGGATTCAGAGCAGACTTTTCACCCCACTTTTGTTACGTGCCAAAGTGGGGACTCCTCTCAGCTGGTACAGAGCTACCGTAACAAACCTGATGGTGAAGAATAAAACTGGAATAGCAGAGAGGTCGTGTGAAGAACAAACAATGCTGTTATTGAGCAAAGGTGCCATCGTGCCATGGTCTTAATCGACAGATCTAATCCCAATGTGTGTTCAGAGTCGGATCTGCTGACTTCAGGAGCTAAAAGAAGTCGATAGCATTGAATTCTCTTTCTCCTTGCGTATCTTAAGTAGAGCACAGTAAGTTGCAGCCTGACAGCTGCGCAATTCACCGAAGGCCACGAGGCTGCATAGGCTTTCCCCGAGGGTGTAATTTGGCTGGAGAACATTTATTATGGCTGTTGTCGTGTGTAGCAGGCTCAGCATTGACCTTCAGAAGCTGTTAAGCATCTGTGGGCCTGATCGCTGGAAGGATGAACGAGGAGACAAGGATTTCGGGTTTGGAGCCCTTTTGTAGGGCTGAAGTTTGCAATTAAAGCAAGAAGGAGTCATTCTTATGCAAGACTGTCTCTGTGATACTAAATATCTGAATAACTGGGCTGTGGCTGGAATATAAAAATATTTTTGGGAGATTTCTCTTCCTGCATCACCTGAGGCTTCCTGGCTTGGCAGCAACGCTGAGCTCTTACGGGAGGTTGTGTTGCAGGTCTCTTCCTAGGAGGATGTGGCATCGTCTGCGTGAAGGTGAGCGTAGGTCTGATGCATCCTGTGCAAGTCGGTGTGCTCTTTGTTCTGCTCACTGCTGCAATTAGGAAGGCTAAATGTGAACAGATAATTTGGGTTGCAAGGAGGATTTTTGCTGCCTGTACCTCCTGTCTGCAGTGGGAGATGGATTCCTGCTTTTTGCTGCTGTTCTGCTCAGAGGATGCCGGACTCTTGGCTACTTCATTAAAACCTCAGCACATGGCAGACCCCTGAGCTGCAGGAGGCCACAGGTCTGTCCTGTCTCCAGCAGTGGCTGGTGGAAATGGCCTTCATCTCACAGCCATTTCTTTAGCTCTTCTTTGACCCCACATGTGCTTTTTGGCCTTTTGGATATTTCAGAATGTAACTCCAACTTTGTGTGGGGAAGCACCCCCTCTTGGTAGGTGAACCTGCTGCTGTTTACTGAAATAAGCCCCTTTTTAGGGAATTGTCTGCATGTTTGCCCAGTCCACGCTCTAAATCCCCACCATGTCCCCTGTCAGAGGTCTCTTTTCCAGACTAAAATGTCCCGATTGATTCAAATGTCCTTTTGACAGAAGATGCCCCAAGTCTTTGAGCATCCTCACTGTTCTTCTGTCCCCTTTCCTTTTGAAGGTAACCTCTGGTCATGGTGCACCTCTGTGTTTTTTTCTCCTCTCTAATGTTCTTACAGTCCTATTTATTAGAAACCATTCGGTTTCTGAGGACTTGTCCTTTTCCTGCAGTTCTCTGTATTTATAACCCTGGAAAATAAACAAGGAATTTTGTATGCTCCACATAATAATAAGCTATAGACTTAATTTTTTTTCCTTAAAGGCAGAAGTTTGTGTCTAATCTAGAGACTTTATCAGGAAAGCTGTGAATAAACCTGATCCATTCCGGTGCACTGAGTCACTAGAACAATGCAGTATTTAACCAGAAGCCCTGGCAGACGTTGTGTGGCTCTGTGCTAAAGCTGTCAGCCGGGATATGAGATGTATCTTTGTATCCTGTCGCAATTTCGTGACACTAAATGGCTGCTGGGGTGTACTGCATCTTCTAAATGGGGACAAGAAGCACTCTGGCTGTTAGACCTTCTCCCTTTCTCTGTTGGTTAAGAGGGAAAATGATATCAAAGAGAGATTTATTCTTATTTAGATAAATATGAAGTGTCGTCAAACAGGTACTGGTTCTGCAAGGGAGAGGAGTGCCCCTACATCCCCTGCGCTCTGCATAAGCAGTATTTATTTTATCAGCACTGTGGCTTCCAAAAAGAACTGGAATAGGACATGATTGAAATCTCAGCAGCCAGGGTTGTATCTGCAGCGATGGTCTGCAGCCTGACGCGCCCGGGGCTGGGGCACGTCTGCGGTTTTCCGGATCTGCCCTGACTCATACCCCTGGCTTTTGTGCTGCCCTGAGGTGAATCAGGGCTCCCACGCAGCTGCTCAAAGTCCTGCCCTGTGGGCTTCTCTGGGCAACCTGGGACAGGGCCTCACCACCTCACAGCCAGGAATTTCTTCCTAATATCCAGTCTAAATCTCCCCTCTTCCAGTTTAAAACCATTCCCCCTTGTTCTTTCGCTACCTGCCCTTGTCAAAAGTCCCTCCCCAGCTTTCCTGTCCCCTTCAGGTCCTGGAAGATGCTCTAAGGTCTCCCCGCAGCCTTCTCTTCTCTGCTCCAGGCTGAACAGCCCCAACTCTCTCAGCTTGGCCTCATAGGAGAGGGGTTCCAGCCCTGTGATGTCTGGACCTGCTCCAACAGCAACATGGCCTTCTTATATTCAGAGCCCCAGAGCTGGACACAGCCCTGCAGGGGGAGTCTGACCAGAGCAGAGCAGAGGGGCAGAATTCCCTCCCTGGCCCTGCTGGACACAGTTCTTGTGATGCAGCCCAGGACAGGGTTGGTTTCTGGGCTGTGAGCACCCATTGCTGGCTCATGTTGAGTTTTCCATCACCTAACACCCCAAGTCCTTCTCCTCAGCACTGCTCTCATCCATTCTCCCCCAGCCTGGGTTTGTGCTGGAGATTGCCCCTACCCAGGTTCAGGACCTTGCCCTTGGCCTTGTTGAACTCCATGAGGTTGCCATGTGCCCACCTCTGCAGCCTGGCCAGGTCCCTCTGGATGATCCCTTCCCTCCAGGGTGCCACCACACCACACAGCTCGGTGTCATCTCAAACTTGCTGAGGGTGCACTCAATCCCACTGTCCATGTTGCCAACAAAGAAGTTTCTTTCCTTGCCTTCTTCATACCTACATTATATGTATTAATGGTTTCCTCATTCTTATTTTTGCACATGCTTATGTGGAGCTGCACGCAGCGAGCTTGCCAGCCCACAGGCAGCCTACTGTAACCATTTCAGCTGTAGTTTAGTAAGATAGTAAATTGAGAGTAATTTTTCATCTGGTTGGGATAAGAACAGCCAAATTGGCTGTTTCTCTTGTTGGTTTCAGTGTTATTTTTGGAGAGGGTGTCAATGCACCAGACATTGATCCCTCTGAAAGAAGGACCAGCTCTTCCTGGACAGCACTGCAACACTGCTTCTATTTATTTATATTTAATTTTTTTACAGTAAACTTACTGAATAATATAGCCAGTGTGGACAGGGCTTGTAAAATGCTGTTTTACACATTGGACTTTTGCCCTGCCCAGGAAAAGCTCTTGTGATGGAGAGACCCCATGCAGGGGAAACCTCGTGCGTGAGGGAAGTTTGGGAGACCTCGCGAGATCCCCACTGCAATCCAGCGGCACGAGATGCTGTAAATGGGGAGCTCCAAGAAGCCAACGAGCACCATCACCCAGGGGACTTTTCCATTTAATCCAGGCATTGAAAGGGAGCCGTGAGGCGGCGGGGGACAGTGCTGTCCTGGTGGAGCTGTAACAGGCTGCCTTTGTGGCAGGATTACAAAGCCCACAGTATGTGCTGGAGTGCTGCTGCTTGCTGACCCTGTAATATCAGTTCGGCTTCTGTTCTCCTCCCTTCGCCTCCAGGAACTGCTTCAGATTTAGGTAGAATAAGTCATTGTTTGTTTTTCTTTGCTGCTTGCAGTTCTTCTTGAAGCACGTGGCAGGTTAGAGGAAGAGGCCTCATTTGAGGCTACAACCATCAGGTTGCATGTGAGATCCTCCATAACATATTAATGCAGCTCTCAGCTCTTCATCTCTCTTATTCTCTTGGCATTGCTATGGTTTTTGGTATTAAATAACAAAGCTCAGCTATCCCTTGTTGGGCTGTGGCTTCCAGCTCCCCTGCTGCTCTTCTCCAGGCTGGTTTTTTGGGGTTCATTCCTGAATTGCTCCTGGGAGGGGATCTGAGCAGATTACTTATATTTTTCCTGCTGTCTCTGCTACAGAGGCAAGGGGTCTAGACCCGTTTCTTTCTGCTCCTCTGTCTTGTGGCCCCATCCAAAAAGGAGAGGGGAGAATTTGACCATTCCTGTGCAGAAATATCATGCAGAACTTCCTTTTGAAGCAGGGATAAACTTCTACGGACACTTCTGAAGCAGCAGAGATGAATAGGCAGAGAGTTACTGAACCTGTAGCTGTAATTTTTATGTTGAAGTAGGAGATCATCGGGCTTTTCACATGTTCCCTGTGAGGGGCTGTTTTCTGCCAGCCTTTTCTTTATGCTTATCTACAAACATGGTTTGTGGGGACCTATGACTGAGCATGTGCTCTCTGCTCTGGAGATAACAGCGGCTGATCAGAAGCTGTGTCCCCTGGGGTGCTTTTCTAGAGATAATCGCAGGATGAGTTGGAAATAGAGCTGTATTATGCCATCCTGAAGAACTGTGGGACAACATGGGATGTTCTCAGCAAAGTAAAGGGTACCCTTGGCTCTAACCTGTGTCCTGGCCAGGCAAATACATCTGAATTCAAATTCATCTGGATTTGCCAAAAGGATGTTGCATGTGGATGATGGATCACCTTGGCAGCTGCAGTGGATGCCTCCTTGTCGTCTTGCTGAGTCTGACCCAATGGTGCCTTTGCTTTGCTCTGCTCCGTTTTCTTCCATGGAGCAGCCCAGGTATTGCAGCAATGAGATGTGATGGGTTCAGGAGGTGTTTCCGCTCCTGAGAAGCATCTGTGGGGCAGCCCTAAGAGGGTCCATGTTGTGGGAAGCATTGGCTTCTGGATAGTTTGGAAAGCAGAGGCATTGATTTGTGCTGATTAGAAGATGCTGCTGTTAGAATGGGGTTGATAACCCTAGGAGTGGCCAGGTTTCAGTTTGATTTAAGCATTTCTGGCTTCCCTTGGTTTCTCATGAGTGCAATATCATTCATTTACTGGGAGCCTGCTCTGTTGGAAGCAATTTAAGTGTATCTGGACTTTGGCATCTAGGAAGGGAATGGTGTTGGAGACTACAATACTCTGAGGTGCAGAGCCTGAGAACAGATTAAAACTTGTTTGTGATATGAAAATGTTGCAGTAATTATTGACTGTAATAAAGCTGTTTCACAGTGGTTAAAAGAAGTATTTAAAGGACTCTCCAGGAGGCTTGCATCACTGCAGTCATGATTGAGAAGCAGGGAACAATGTTTGCTGGTACCACTAACTCGCTTCTGTGAGTAAAATCTATGGACTGTAAACACTTTCTAGAGAGATAAAAGATTGAGTAGTGAAATTTCAGGTTTAATTTCAGGTTTTTTTGGATAAAAGTGCATTAGCTTACGTTGTCAGATGAAGCTTTTCCTACACTGAAGGTTCATGTGGTGATTTGGAGAGAGGCCCCCGAGAACGACTGTGGGAAGCCCAAGTGAAATCCTCCGTGCTTTTGTGCAAGCAAGGAAGTTTCCAGTGCAACGTGCTCACAGAAATCCCTGATATGAAAGGGATTTACTTTGTGGAATTGCTCTGTCATCACTCAGCAGGATAATTGACTTCTGATTAGGAAGAAATACAGCTGAACATTCGTGTTTGAGGTTGTAAAGTCCTCGTCGAAAGGCAGAGCTCTTGCTCTGACAAGAACAGGATGCTTGCATCTCCATTATAGCGGTATTGATGTGGCAGCTGTTGTGCTTTAAACAACCTTTCTCCCTCCTTCGTGCTCCTTCCTCCTCCCGTTGCAAATCAAAGGAAGAGTGGGAATTGATACAGGTTTTTTTTCCCCAAAAAAATATTTATTGAATTTATTTTTAATTATTAAATTATTACATTTTAGTTATTAAATTTTTCAGTTCTGGAAATGTTTTTGGCGTGTGCTTCCTGTACTCAGTGGATCTGGACTGGGTGCTGAGCTGGTGATGCTGAGGGCTGGAGGGTACCGATTTCTTACAGCCTTTTCTTCTGTTGCCACCTCCAAAGTGACACACAAACTAAACCCAAGATTTGTCCCTCTGCAGACAGCAGAAAGGTGGATGTGGAAATCATGGGCACCTCACTGGGAAGATGATGCTTAACATTTTAGAAGAGGAAATGTTGGTGCCAAGTGGGGAGCACAGAAGGGGCTGGGAAGGCTCCTGAACAGGACTGGTTTCCCATCTGCCTCTGTGAGCAGCTTCAGCCTGGACCTGCGTTAGGCTTGAATCCTTGTTAGTAATCTGTGAAAAGTCACATTATTTTTTTGCATATTAGTATTTACACTGTTGAAAAAGTGAATTAAAAGCTGGTGCAAAGTTGATGTGGATGTGGAATGAGCTGAGAGGCGTTGCACAGTGCCTTAACCCCTCCATACAAGTGTCAGTGGTGGCTGCTGCTGTGCACAGTGCAGATCATAGGAGCTATAGCTTGGTGTTATATTTCCTATGAAAGCATTTTCAGAAGAGAGATTTAAGTTGGGAGAGGTAGAAGGCGAACGTGTTGCTGCACTGAAACTGCCCCTAAGGAAAGAAGGGCGCACTTCTTCCCTTTCCCATCTCCTGTATGCGCTGCCTTGCTCCTCTGCCTGGTCCTGCTGATCCAGCTGCTGCCTTGCCCTGGGGACAGATTTGATGTCCTTTTAATTCTGTGTTCAGCACTCACCACGAGGCATTGCAGAGCTGATGCCTTTGAGGAGGACAGGAAGCCTTCGTTAGGTCTCTGGGGAGCTCATTTATACAGATGGTCTTGTGTTCACCAGTGTGGCTTTGTTTCTATGTGATTTGGCTTCTGCGATCTTGTAAGAGCAAGATGAAGTGTCACTCCACTGCTGTGTGCAGGGCTACGACCACCCAGTTCCTACTTCTGGATATTTAGGAGGAAGGGGAGGGAGAGTTGACGAAATATTTGGGCTGAAATCGGATGTTTTAGCCTTTCTGGTCAAAGTTGGGTTTTGTTGTTCTCTCTCAGCAAGTTGTGGATTCCTTCAACCTTGAACCTTTAGACTGAAGCACCTTTTAGTAAGTATTATTGGTTTATTTTAGCAGTGATGGTAGCAGAAGATTAGAAAGAGCGTGGGAAAAGAGTGATCTTACCAGCTCTGATATTATTGCTAGATTCCTCTCTGATGTTGAATTTTATTTCAATACAGCAAAAAATCCTTAACTATTTTAAAAAGTGTGTGTTACGGCTGTGTTTTTTCCAAGGCATAGTTAAAAAGAGAAATAAAATTGAGGTAGAAATTGGCTACTTGCTGTTGCACACTGAGCTTTGCCTAATAGCCAAAATTAAAAGTTTCTGTGTCTGCCTTGAACACGGTTCGCTCTCTCCAGAAACTTCCTAAAGTAGAGCTCAGCCTGAATGGAAAAGCGTTTAAAAAATCTGCTGGAAATCCCAAATCAGCAAGAGGTAGATAGAAATATCAACAGGAGAAAACCACAGCGGCTTCTGCCTGCACAGCCTGGAGTTTGTTTTCAGCGAGGTTTTTCCTTTTTCTGGAGGGGATGAAAATGCAGAGAGTGACTCGGATAATTGAGTGGAGAAACGGTGCCATTGCTGGGTCTCCGGATGCTTTTTCTTGCTTAAAAGGTTTTCCTCATGTGCATTTTATTCAGAGTAATGTTCCTGTTAGGCTGTGTGTGTGAAAAGGCGTCTGAGATGGATACTAAGGGAGTAAAGCCAAGAGCAGCACCATTTATAACATGTGAAGTGATTCTCTTCATAGCATTAATGAGTGCTGACCCAAGCACGGGTAAATTGTCTGTAGGTTTTTTCCCCTTTCCTCCTAAACCTATGATCATTTCCCTCCCTGGGCAACCTGTCCTTCACCACCATTAGCTTTAGCTCCGTTTTTTTGTCTACATTCAAAAATGGAGCCACTTTACCTGCAGTTGATGTGCACTCCTGAGGGGTGGAGAGCATGATGGCGGTATAAAAGCATTGATAATAGCACGGCTCGTTCTTGTGTTGGGAGAGGAATAATGGGTATGAAATACAGCTTTGTAGCTATAAAGCTCTCTAAATTTAGAGTGCGGTTGTGCATAGGTACAGCAGCAAGCTGGTGCTGCAAGGAAAGGTTTTGCTCCCAGCGTTGTGCTCCCACTGATCTTTTTGTGCTGATCCTCATCTAGTTCCTTCTTGCTTGGTACTGATGGTTTCCTTCCAGCTTAACTCCCCAGATCGCTCCCTGTGGATCCAGGCTTGGAAGCTGAGGAGGAAATCTTTTTGCTTGAAAGAGTCCAGTGCAGAACCACAAAGATGCTGGAGGGAGTGGAGCATCTCGTGCTGAGGAGCGGCTGAGGGAGCTGGGGCTCTTGAGGTTGGAGCAGAGGAGCCTGAGGGGTGCCCTCATTCCTGGGGATCCATTTGGAAAGGGCAGTGTCAGGAGGAAGGAGCCAGACACTGCTGTGGGATGTCCAATGGCAGGCCAAGGGGCAATGGTCCCAAGCTGGAGCACAGGAGGTTCAAGCTGAAGCTGAGGCCAAAGTTTGTGAGTGTGAGGGTTCTGGAGCATGGCCCAGGCTGCCCAGAGAGGTTGTGGAGTGTCCTTGTGTGGAGACACCCAAAGCCCTGGCCGTGTTCCTGTGTGACTGCTCTGGTGATCCTGCTGTGGGTGGGTTGCACTGGGGGAGCTTTCCAGGTCCCTTCCAACTCCTCATATTCTGTGATTCTATTCAGTGATTCTGTGAACTCTCTCACTTTTTTGGCAGCAACGAGCTGTTAGATGAGCTGAGTGACTGCAAAACCACATCCTAAATGAAATCTCTCGTGTCAGGTATTTGCACTTGTTCTGCCTTCACCCCTGTGATGCGTGTGGCACCCAGCACAAAAGCAGCGCTTTCAGATCACTCTGTTAAGTTACTTTTCCTGGAAAGAGCTGCATTTGCTTACAGCCACCAAAATAAGTGCAGAGAATCGTGGGCAGAGCATTTATCCGGCGTATGCTCTGCGATGTTCTGTGTGTTACGGCCAACTTGGAAAAATAATTAAAAGGAAAAATGTTTTGTTGTTTCTTGCTGGGCGGTGTTGGATCCTTAATGGAGCTGTTGGCTGTTGGCTGCCTTCCCAGGGATCTTTCCAGAGTCATTGCTCTGGGTGAGGGATGATCTGGATAAATCTGCCATGGAAGAAACTGCTGCTCCTCTGAAGTGTGGAGCATTTGCTGGATGTGGAAGCTGCAAAAGGGGCCTTGTTGGACATCCCTGAGCTGCTGCAGGGGGTAATAGAGATGTGTTTGGGATGCTGAAGGGACGACAGATGGGTTATTAGCTCTTTCTCAAAATATATAATACAGATGATAGCGTACAGGGGAAAAAATCCTTTAAATTAAAGCACAATAATGTCCAAAAGGGAAATGCAGCAGCCAATTTCTAAACCATTTTGATGTTTTCCAGTTGGCAACTGGAGCAGGTTGGGGTTGATGTAGGAGGTCCCGAGCTGTCCAGTGCTTGTTTATACTCCCTATCGAGATTCAAGGCTACTGAGTAATGTGAGTGTGTGCAGGGTGTTCACCTCCCACAAGGGCAGGAGAGGGGGAGCACGACAGGGTTCTTGATCTCTGGAAAGTGTTGAGGGTGGCCTCTGCAAAATGCTTCACCTGCAAAGGGCAAAAATTTGTTGCTTTTTTGCTCAGTTAGGGCTTTCTTCTGAAAAGCGTGCGCTTTCAAGATGGATTTTAGTGCAGTTTTCAGCTGTTAATGCGCTAGTATTTTTAATGTGGTATTTTGAGGGAGAAACATTTGCTGAATGTAACCTTGGGCAGAGTTTCAAACAAACAAACAAGTGAAATGGGAAGAGATAGAGAGCTGGCAGTGATACAGCTATGGATTTGTGTGGGAATGCCAAAAATGTGCTCTGTTTCTTATCGTAAAGAACGGAATAGCAAGGCCTGGCCCCTGCCCCTTGCCGATGCAAGATAGGTACCCCCTGCTAACTCCGGTCCTCCTGCAACCTTGAGTGCTGAGCCTCAAGCATCTCCATGAAGTTCATGCGTTGCCAGGTTGGTGCGTAGCTAAATTTGGGGTGTCTCTGTTCTCCTGCAGGCTTTCAGCCTCTGCCATCCCTGCGGGCAGAGCTGCCCCAAGCCTCGGTGGCCCCAGACCCTGTGTCCTGTGCTGGTGCAGGCATTGGGGCAACAGTGATGCCACCTCTCAGTTGGTACCAGTTTTATGCCGTGTTGGAGGACACTGCTTTGTGCCGTGTCTTCAAAGGGCACCAGAAGTCTAAAACCAGTCCAAAACCTGCAAATATTTGTCAGAAGGCCCCCAGAACGGCAGCCAGGAAAGGTCAGTGTGACTGCCTTGCATCACAGGGTGCATTAAAACACAGCAGTGTTTCTCATCTGGCATTGCCTTGTTTCAAAGTTGTTAGCAAGGTGAAGTGTACTGCGAATCCATGCACTTCTGTGGGAATTGCTTTGAAAGCAATGGACACCTTTAATAATGTCTGAATATCTCCCTCACTGTGCAGTCTTAATTTAAGTAGAAGCCAAGGGCAGAGATGAAATTTTGAGCCAGAAAACTTTGACTCTACCACTACAAACTAACACATGCAGTTGAGATGCATTATTTTAACCGCTGTATTTCCACTGTCCCGAGGGAGAAGCAGCTCTGAGTTGGATGGCTAAGGAAGCAAAGTGGGTGCATGGGAAGAGCCCAGGCTGGATCTGACCCTATGGGGCAGGGGCGAGTGAGTATTTAGGGTTCTCTTTGCCTCCCTGCAAAGGGTCAGCAAGGGCATAATAAAATGCAGCAGCAAATGTCTGCTGGCTCTGCCCCAAATGTTTCTGGTGTCTCCTGGCAGTGCCAGCTTGCAACAGCACATGTAATACTGGGATTGCACAACCAGCTCCCTGGCTTTTGGCTATGTTTCAGGTTTTCCTGGGTCTTCGGAGTTGCCTCTGCCTTGGATTAGCAAAGAGGAGATGGTGGCCGCCTGTGTGGGGCAGTGACAAGTGTGACTTCTCAGTGGTGGCCCCAGTATGCTGTGGCACAGAGCAGCCTAGGTTTGCAATCCATACCTTCCAACTCCTATGGAGGGTTGCTGTGACCATGCAAGCTCCCAGTAAAGCCAGCTGAGCCACTGGATTAGTCTGGGGAAAGCTCTCCACCCTCTGTGTTTGGTCTGAATGCTGCTTGCAGCCTCCTGACGTGCTGAGCGCAGTGGCCAGATGGTGGTGAAACCTGTGCCGTGCCCTGTGGGGCACGGTGTTACACTATAAATATAAATGGAATATAAATTATACATATAAAAACAGGGGTATCTGAGCACTGCAGAAGGAACACTGTCCAGCAGCATTTCTGATGAATGACATTTAAATAAGACGACCCTGAAACACTGGAGGTGGGGTTTTAAACCAGGCAGGCTGGCCCAGATGGCCAGTGACGTGGGGTCACAGAGCAGCTGGAGATGTGATGGACAACTTGAAAACGTCCTCACTTCTGCTGTGGTAGGAAAATATAACCTGAATGCCATTGAATTTGGGTAAAAGAGTCTGGAGGGTGAGACTGGATGATTTGAAGGACAGTTTGTATTCCCAAACTCTTCCTTCCTTCATAGTTCCTGTAGGTTGAAGAAGGCTTTAACTCGCTGCATACCAACTGCTGAAAAAAAAAGCTGACCTGGTGTCTCCAAGGGACCTGCAGTGGATTTGGCTGCACGTAGACACGTGTGTTCTGTCACAAGCGAGGGACCTGTGTTTGTCCAGCTTCAGGGCAGCAGAAATCGCTCAACACCTTAGGGTGACGGAAGAGCCAACACTCCTCACAGAATCCCAGAACGCTGGGGATTGGAA
>NW_010198346.1:0-26660 GCF_000695765.1 Mesitornis unicolor
AAAAAACCCAAATTTTCCATGCTCTCCCACTCTTGTTTGGAAGTCTCTTCTCTCAGAATACGATGAAGCCTCTCCTCTGACCCACTTCATCAGAAATTCCTCTCACTGCACGCACTGAGGTGGCATGCTGCCTACATTTCAGGAAGATCTTGGCAATGCACAAGCAGCTCTAGAACACGTACCACAGGCTGACAACATAATCTCATATATTTTTTAACAGATGCAGTCATCATTTCACATGCAGTCTATTAACCCTTTGTGCTTACGAATTCTTGATAGAAACAAGTACTCTAATCTCCAAAGTCCCAAGTAGAGGCAGGGAGCACGGGTATCGCATGAGGCTGGAGAACATGATGCCTTGCACTTTTAAAAAATTTAATTATACAGTTTTCTGTATGTTGGAGTTACACAGTGAAATGCACTTCAAAATAAATAATTGTCAAAGCACAAGATGGCATACCAAGCCATCAGTAAGTCCATGATCCCACCTCTCTACTAGTACATAGCACAAGGCAGGTTGCTGGGCTCTGATGCAAGCAGCATTCATCTTATCTGCTACATTACTTTCAAGGACATAAGTAAAAGCAAAAGGGGAGGGAGAGTACTGGAAGAAGGTTACAGATGTGAAGGTGATTTTATATTGTTTAAGAAGACATGACACAGTTCTTGATACAATCTTATTTGTCCGTTTTTTAACATGGTGCTGGTCTACAAAACACGTTTCAAATGGATTAAAATTAGTTATACCTCACATATTATTTAGTCATGGTTTTTGTATCTTGTAGATAGGTAAATAAAATTACTTTTACTTTTAGGAAACCTGAGGTAAAGTCATTCAGGATAAAATTTACTCTTCAGAAGAGACAAATATTTCTTCAGTGGGTTCCTCAACAGCTCCAAGGTATCCAAGACTCACTGATTTCAGTGGTCCTTTTAAAATAACAAACTTGTTATCTTAAGCTGTTAAACAGTTCTAAACATTAGAGATGATAGCTATATTCAGATCTGTGTCAGAAACAAGATTAAAACCTAGGAGAGATACACAGGGCAAAGCTGATCTGAAACAGTTTGAGCCTTTTGCTCACAACCATTTCACTTTAAAACGTTTGTTGAGCAGACAGCAACAAGCCACAAATAACAGGAGAAGATGACAACCCCACAAGGATGTGGGGCAGATTCAATAGAATATCTAGATATTTATATGTCACCCAGATCTCCAGCATGTAAGAGAATTGATTTATTGTCCTAACAGCTCATGAAGGAGGAAGAATTATTGCTCAGTCAGGAAAATGAAGCAGAAAAAGAGAATGAGTGACTTTCTTTGTAAGAAAGTATTGTATCCCACAGGCGGCACACCCTATTTAAGTAGATTGCTGCATCACCTACAGGTTCCAGGTTAATTTTACACAAAGATTATCAGTTTAGCAGCTTCCACAAGTGCTTTCAGCAGCAGCATATACCCTGTTCTTCAGAATTCAATCCAAACTTAAAGACATATAAGCATAAAGGAGCTGAGAGAACTTTCCAAAGGCGCAGGTGGTGGTCAGCTTTTGAAGCCCATCAGTGGAAATGAAGTTTTTCCTGAAGTCTCCTCAATATGCATGGAGATGGGGCACAAGAAGATTCGAGACCTTTTGGGTTTGGCAGATACAATGCAGAGGAGGAGAAATTACTACTATCTTAACATATCTCATTCCTGAAGGATTTTTGGAGCCATAATTTAATTCAGATACATTTCTAACCAGGATTAACAATGTCCTGCACAGATAGACACACAATAAGTAGATCTCATTTCAGTATAAATAAGAGGTTAAAATCAGCTTTCCATCACCATTCCCATTCCTACCTCTGTATCTCCAGCCTGCCTCAAATTGACAGGACTAGTCAATTTTTAGAAAATATCACCTGAATAAGTGTGGAAGGAATGGAGGTGAGGAGAGAAGACACCTACAGGAGGAGAATGCAGAGAACGGTGGTGTATTTAAAGACTGCATCTTGTTATCCCCTAGTGCCACCTTTGGTTGAAGCTCACCAGGTATGATAAAGCTTACACAGAATCACAGAATCACAGAATGTTAGGACTTGGAAGGGTCCTCGAAAGGTCATCTAGTCCAACCCCCAATATTTATTAAGATATAAGATAATATTTATTATCTTATTTTTAAAAAAACCTAAATTTCAATCCAACATTTTATTTCAATGACTGTTAAAAGAATCTCCAATCCACCTTAGTCTACAAGGGTGATAATAAGAAATGAAACAAAGCTTTGAAAGCACAGCAAAGTGATGATCAAAGGACATCTGAAAACTGGCACAATCATGGAAAGAGAAATAAGCACAACTGTAGAAACAGAAAGGGACAAAAATGTAGAAAGACAGAAACATAGAGCAGGTTGCACACTTGAGTTTGAGGCTGTTCCTTCTACCTTGACTCCTTTGGGCAACACCATACTCACCCATACCCACATTACCTTACTGCAACTCACACAGGGGTGCTGGCAGGATAGCCAGTCCGAAGTCCAGGAGGTAGCATTGTCCTTTCCCTAGGGTCCACCAGGGATTCACAGCAGAAAGCCTCTAAGAAGATAGTGCAGACAGTTCCCAGTATGATTCCAGTTCTCTTAAAAGATGTACACAGAAATGCTACCGCTGCAATAAAAGTCAGAGGCAGGTAATGAATTGTACTTACCAAATACTTTCGACTTTATACTCCACATCTTAATCCAGAAAATATTTTGAACACGACAAATATCCAAGAGCTGTAAGACATTTAGATTTTATTTTCACCTTGACAGGTTCTCTCCTCCTCTGTTACAGCGATTCCTTCCCCAAGTCACATCGTCCTCAAATACTGAACCAGAAAGACTGAGCACTGGGTTTAAAAATCAATACTATGCCACTCTGCAGAGCTAGAAATAGGAGTTTTTTTCCTCTAGTGATTAAATGTTGCCAGTTTCCTAATGGGTTTCAGAGTATTTGTTTCCAGCCCTGGAAGCCCCAAGATTTTAAAGTACTGACATTTAAGCTATCCTTACAGGAAATGTGTATTTATCATATGAACAAGTTTTAAAACCTCAGGCAGCATAACCTGAAATTATATACATAGCTTTTACAGCACAACAGATTGGTTCCTGTTAATTGTACTATTAGTTGTACACAGTCAACTAGGTCACCTGTTTACTTCATTTGGCACTGGTATTTGCATTGTAAACGATCAGGAGTGCTTTAGCGTGCAGTGATTTACAGACATAGCTAGAGAAGGTAAGTGTTCCGATAAAATGTCAAGTATTTGTAAAATGGATTATTTCCCAAATTATCTATTAGACATAATATGAACAGAATGTAAATTCTTTAGCCAGTAATAACACTGAAAAGAGCATTGGTAAGTATGTCACTTACATTTCCCCTTTATTCCTTCATCTTCCGTTGTCATTCGTTCATTACTTTGGAAAACTTTTACACCTTAAATGAAATATCTTGGTACGATTTTTGCTCAAAAGTAGAGCAGTTTAGGAATTTAAAAACAGGAGCAGAAAGAAGTAGAAATTAATACTCATGAATACTGGAAAACATGCTAAAAATGAAAAAATATTAAAAAACCCCCATGTTTATACTGCCTTTTATGCTCAGTAAACAGCAGAACATAGCACAAGAAAAGCTCTCAGGTCAGCACAGTGTTTTTGTATGTGCAGCAGAACTAACAAAATTTAGTTTCCTAAAGGCTTGTGTTTTTTACTGCTGCCAAACAAAATATAAAATGCCTGAATTCTTTCTGCCATCTTCTTCCTGGGCAATAATTTGGCTTTTTTACATCTACCTAGCTACCGTTTTTCGAATTTGAAACCACTATTACATTTAAGTGAAATTCAAACACGCATTGCTCCAAATAAAATCAAACCATTTTGCTTTAAGTGTCTTTCATCTGCCTTCACTTTCAAAAGACTGGTAGTTTCACTGCTTTAACCCTCAGTTCCCAGAAGGAACTGGCATACGTAACTGCCCTTCATTTCCCATAATGAATTTATACTAAAATTATACTAAATCTAAAGTTACCGTGTGGGAATTTATTAGAGATTCTATAACAAGTCCCAGCCTAGGCAATAAGCACAATCTATGCATTTCTGTTACACACTGCTCATTGCTGCATCAAGCAAAAAATGAGAAAATTCAAACATGGAACTAGGATACTACAACATATCAAAATTCTTGAATTTAAGCCATTTTGTCTTCTCCTCCTCCTTATTATTATTATTATTTTAAATATGTGCCTCGTCTAGCTATTAAGGCTGAATTTTTCTGTATTTCTTAACCAACACAGATTGTTACGAAGAGCTCATCTTCTATTCGTAATTCTCAAAGCTTTGTGAACTGGATGTAGGAAAAGACTTCAAATATAACTTGCAAAACATGTTGGAAGTTTTCCCAGTTAGTCAAGATTTTTCTCAAGATTAATCTTCAGCCCTTTGAAAAAGGAGAACAAACATAAGCTTTGCATGGATGTATCACATGTAGAATGTGGATTTCTGGATGTCTCCTCCAACATTATTTCAAAGGCCTGCTGAGATCTCCCGAAAACAAAAAGATCTGCAGCATAATTTCTGTATTTATTTCTATTTATATATTTATTCTCCATTTATCATAAATTATAAGTAATAATTAATTATAGAACTTTTATTTTTATGAAAGACTCAAATGCTAGTAAAAACTAGAGCAACTCTAGTTGCTCACAAAGAAGGCTCCTGATTAGTTCTATCTCGGCAAACTGTAGTGGAAACGGTCACAAAAGGAAGGTAATTATTATTATTTTCTCGACATTATAAACAGGAGCAGGTTGTTTCCTATGAAATAAAAATCTTGCAAGCATTTTTATTAGTAACAAACCCCAAAGATGTTAAGTAGGGATGTGAAAAAAGGTGTTAAACATTAACATTCTTCCTTCCACAATGTATTTCCTAGTATAATTCTTTACACCAGACATCAAAGATATTTGGCTTGGGCCCCAGAGCAGAAGGCTATTGTGCATTTTACAGAGTGAAACGTATTGTTTTCTATACATAATGCAAAGAATTAAGAGTCTTAATTCACTTCAAGTACTGCTTGCCAGACTTCCTGCAACTAGGACATAATATCTTTTAGATGACATATTTTAAGTTTGTGGGCTGGAAGAAACATATACCACAGGCATACATGCAGATAAAGCACAGCATCTCATCTCATCTCATTAGAGGACTATATTACTGAATCCAATCACGTCTTCCTTCTGTCATGCCTTTTCTTAAGATAAATACCCACATTCCAGTCATAAAGAGCCACACAATTCCTAAATGTGACTTTATTCAGATCAAAGATGATCCACATAGAAGTTCAAGTTACTAGCAGCATTTTTTATGAGAATATAGATTCTTCAAGAGCCATATGACAATGAATCTGATGAACAGATCACAGAAGAACAATTTTTATTAGTATATAAACACAGTGATTAGGTGTTATTAGCATTTCCAGCTATTTTTTACTGAAAGAACCAAATAAAGATATAAAGATGTGACTATAACACTTTTTTCTGAAATCATGTCATAGTATTTCTAATTTTCTCCTTACCATTCATGAACAGAATTACATTTGTAAAAAAACAATTAATTAATTTTACATTTGGCTTTCCAATCCTACAGACAGAATTCTCTCAGGCACCCTGCACTGCTTTGCTCAACACCACTCCATTACACTGGCAGCCCTGGGTAGACAAACATTGCATATAATAACACAGAGCAGCCAGCTGATATCTTTAATTAGGCACTAAATATCCCCATATCTAGTTGTATCAGGATTAGAGGACTGAGGATGGACATTCATCCCATAATGAACACACAGCTTGACTCACATGGCACGCTGCTCAGCTGTCACTGAGCTATACCTTCTATGCATCCCAGCTCTATAAGACAAATCGATTTCAACACTATCAAGCAAATCAATTTTCACTGCCTCTGCATAAAGCAATAACAGTTTCAGTTATTATAAGATACATTTCTGATTATTTCCTAAGAACATAGATTGCTGATTCTCTTGGATAATATTTTCCTGTGTTGCTTTATCAAAAGGTACTTGTCTGAATTGTATCTACCCTTCATGCATGGTATTGCTTTACTTTTGATTTGTATTCATATGACTACTGTTATGATTTTATATACACATATATAAAGTATAAATGCTTTTATGGCATAAACAGTACCATTACATGCTAAATTTGTTACATTAAACACTTCATAATTGTCATTGTTGAATGCTCTGGAGTTAGAGGTTGTGGAGTCTCCTTCTCTGCAGACATTCAAAACCCCCCTGGCCGTGTTCCTGTGTGACTGCTCTGGTGATCCTGCTCTGGCAGGGGTTGCACTGGATGAGCTTTTGAGGTCCCCTCCAACTCCTGATATTCTGTGATTCTGTGATTCTTTATTTCCTTGAATGGAATCAGAAAGTTTCAATATATATATTTAAAAATACAGTTCTGCTAACAGTTTTAAATTAATCCTGTATAGCATGAAATAGCTGTAGCTGGCATCAGATGCATTTTACTTTCGTTTAAGACTTTTAAAGCTTGGCTTTAAAAATTTAACCACTTTTAAAGGAATTAACTGATTTCCCAGAGGTTACTACTGTGAAATAGTACTATGCCAGCCATAAGAATGTTAAGCTTGAAACATTTTTAAAGGATTTAATGAGAAAGTTTTATTACTGAAAAGTAATTTTTGGCTGTTACTGTGATAATCTGTAAGTCAGACACTTATGCACAAACACATCCATCCATCCACTGAATCTCCACAGTCAAAGTGCTCACAGGTTGGAAGCAGTGGGAAGGCCAGTGAAGGTTTCACCTATTCCTATTTTAGACACATGGATTTTCATGAAGTCTTTCAGCACACAGACACTGCAGGCCTCTCCTTTGCCTGCCTCTCATACCTCACCACAGTCTTTATATTTTATGCTTACCTATTTCCAGGCTCATCAACTCGGGCATCTTCTTCTGAGCACCACAGTTCTCTTCAATCCAGTTTTTTTGATCAATCAGTCCCAGCTCTAGCTCCCCCAACAGTTATTTCCTTCCTTCTACATGGATCTATATCTAACCTCACTAACTCTGTCAATGGGATGCTGATCATTGGAGAATGGCAGCTTCTTCCTTCTGATACCTGAACTTCGGCAAAGAGACTGCAGCCACCCAAGATAAAACCATCCCTGTTCTCATTCCACTTCAGTGGAGCTGAGGTATTGAAAGTTCAGTCTCAGCATCTTTTGCAGAGTGCAGGAGTACACTCAAGTACACCTCTGAAACATACAGCCTATAGCAAAGTCGCTATGTTGCCACAGTTAGAAAATGAAAGTTTTTCTCTTCTCTGCTTCTGCTGTTTCTTAAAGGGAAAAAAAATTAGCAAGATTTAACACTGCACCTCAAGTCCCCAGGTTTTGCACCACCACTGCTTTGAAATCTTGAAATTTCAATGTGGGCCTCTACCATTAAAACAATGGGAGTAGATGAGTATTTTGGACATGGAGCATTATTTCAGCCTTTCATGAGGCTGGAAGAGGATAATGGAAAATGTTAGACACTGAAGTGGTCAATAATCCCTTCCTTCTTATTTATATTGCAGTAACACTTAACAACTATAGCCATGGGGCACTGGTTGGTCTTCACACAACAATACATTTCAGGTTTAGAATTGTGCAGGTCTGCTGCAAACAGATTCTTATAAATACAAACTGCTGGTGATTTATCTGCCATCCATTACCACTGTCTCAAAAATACAACTAAAACCAAATGTTTTAATAATCCATAAAAATCAGCAAAACAGATTTTCACTTGGCTGGTACTACAGAAGCCATGTTAGGCATCGTTTTACTGGGCAATACCTAGATGTATTTTTATTTGCTGCCCTTTGGGTCAAAAAAGTTCCAGTTCAACAGCATATTCTTACAACTAACAGCTTCAATAAGGCCCTCAGGAAAAGACAATTAACTGGGAGTCTGTTCAAAGTCTAAAGGTAAAGGTGACATTTCCACATAACAGTCTCTCCCAGGTTATTGACACTTACAAGAAGTAATGTTGAAGCCCAGCCTCCTATTTTGGGCAGTCTCCCATACAGCTGATGTTATGGTGAATATGACTGTAACTGTTCATTCCTGCACCACAATAGCTGGGAAACATGTTTCTGAAGAAATGCTATATGTACTTCAGACGACATTATGGTCCTCCCTTTTGTGAACTGAGTGCTCCTCTGGTGCAAATCTAATAACATCACTCAAGTATCTTTGTGTTCATACTAGGATTTGGCCTATGTGTCAGAAAAGTCAACACATATGGAAAGACAATAATGAAAGTCTGCCTTTATTCATGCAGATATCTCATGGAACCAAAGCAGACAGATATTTCCTTTCAGTTTCTTATCCCCTAAGTTCTGTTCCCTTTTCACAATAAAAAACTGTGAAAACACAAAGCAGATAATTCAATTCCAAACTGTAATTTTGCTATCATAACATGAGGTATATCAAGGCACAAACAGAAAAGGCAATTTGCATCTGATGCTGTTATTGTTAGCATACACTAGCATATTACCTACTCCATGTAAGTGTGGAGTAACCTGTCAAACTACGTACATTTGCTGAGGTATACAAAACAAAGCAAATTACATAAAATTCAAGCACTTCGTTTCTGAGTTCTTTATGGCATATACGGTAAATTCACATGCTATCATTTATTAAAGAATGGTAGATAGTTGCCAGAGATGGTAGCTATAATTAAGAACTGTTTATTTAGTGTAGAAAATTATGTGAAGCTTTTATAAGACAATACTCATCACTGGATGTATTTAGTTTATAATAATGGTTTTAAAGGATAATGAGACAGAGAGAGGAAAGTATCTGTTTTATTTTTATATAAAAAGGGTTAGGAAGGAGATTGACATGAGTTACTTGTGGTAAGTGGTATAATGAGGTTTATTTTGCATACTACTGTGCATTTCTTTTAAGTTAATGGTGCCATAAATCAGAATTGTAGAATACATTTTAAATGTCTAAATACTCTCCCAATACAGACTCTAAAATATTTTTTCCAAATTCTATATGCTGAGCCAAATCTGTAAATTGATCCTATTACTCTATAAGGTTAGAGTTTAGTTTTAATGTGTGCTTTTCAGTTTGTCTGCTAGACCCAGTATCATGTCAGGCTAACTATAACTAAATAACATGTATATTGTACAGATTTATAATTCTTGCCACACGTAAACTAGGATTAGTTCTAAATCTATTGTGCAGATTTTACATCACCATTTGAGTCCTCTTGCTGAAGGTTGTTGTACAGACGCTTCACTGGAATACATTTAGCTATTACCCTGTGGAAAATGTGGGAAAGTGTCAGAGAGAGAAACCAGCAAACAAACAATGATGCATAGTCAGTAAGCCTGGCATCTGAGATACCTAAGTACTCAAAGCTGAATTGTGAAATTAGTCTGGTTATTCAGCATGAGATTTTCTAGTTGGGCATCACAACCATTCTAAACTATTTTAAAAGTTTCTGTCTTAAGAAACAGAGATCCAGTTCATTCATATTCTTTTATTTCCAATACAAACTCTGTACTTGTTTTCTGAATGTTCCCCTTTGAAAGAAGACGGAATATCCTGTTTGAGAGACCCATAGCAATCAATGTTCTAATTAGGATCCTTTCATTGAAAATTATTTTTCATTTTAGAAATACCATTTCTTTAAAAATCAAAGCCTCTCTGCAGAAATGCATTACTTTCAAATAATTAAAGTCTGTCACAAATTAACTCAGTGCCTGTAATTAGCTGAAAGCCTAATGATTAAGGCACTTCCTGAGGATGTGAAAGATCCAGGTTCAAACCTGGTCTGCCTGATTCAGACCAGGAATTTAAACCCCAGCCTCTCACATCCCCAGCAAACACTTCCCCTTTTGGTCTGGGAAGCCAGTCCTTCCTGTATGAAGGGATATTTATTTATGCAGAATAGTGCAATGCCAATAGCAAATACTTTGAGGAATTAATCTCTAAACTGTTGTAGGCAACTGTAGCCTATTGAAGAGCCTACAATATATTGATTGGGGCATCCACATATCATCTAGAAGGCTGAGACAGCATCCAGCTGCCTAAAAATGGGACTCTAGTGCCATTTCAAATACCCTGGTATGAGATATCTTTTCTGCAGTTATAACAGAGAGAATGGCAGACTGGAAGATGACCTGTGCCCAGCTTGAGCAACAGTGGAAGTCAGATGAGCGAGTATAAGGCATCTCCAATGACATTAACTCCCTATCTTCAGTCAGCTAAATCCCACTCTGAGTTCTCCATGCAACTCTGAATTGGTTAAGCCAAAAGCTTGAACGTGCATTGCCAATGTTCTCTATGAATAAAGTGAGTTAGCTGAACACTCTGCTCTGAAAACCTCAGTAGGCCTCAGTTAAATTTCAGTTAGAAACAAACTTACTTTCTATATACTGAAAACTTTCTGGGATGTGAAAACTATCGATCTGCCAGGTCAAGTAAGTCTGCAGACAGGTGATACAGAGTGATTTGCTACTATGGTTTTGTATAGACAAGACAGGAAGTTAACAGCAACACTGTTTCAGGATAAACTATTAAATAATGTCAAGGGAATTCTAAAGGAGAAATCCACTATGCTATGGAACTGTAGGGTTTTGAGCCTACCCTAAACCAAAATACATCTGGTTTACTAGGTTAAGCTGCGCATATCCACTTATAACAACTATGTTTCATTGCCTGACTGGGATCTCTGCTCTGTTTTCTCCAGGACAAAATTACCTAAACGAGTGTGTCCTTGAGGACAGAACTGCTGCGAGTTCTCTGTGGGAATCCTATGGTATAGTTCACTACCATTTGTGTCATGCTATTTATTCCTTACAACATGTGGGTAATAATCACAGCAAATTGATTCCCATGAGCTTCTTGGACAATTAAAGCTATTTGGTTATTGCCACCTGCCTGCTGTTTCTATTAATGCAATTTTCAAGATTATTTTTTTTTCCTTCCTGCTTCCCACACCAGTAAATTCTTTGCCCAGACTTGACACATTGCTGTGCTGCAGTTGGTGTTAAAATGCTGTGGAGGGTATCTGTCCCTGAATCTGATCATTCTCATTGCCAAATATTGCTCTGTCACATGCAAATTCAGTTTTGAGAATTTATAGTTATTTTTTTTAAAATACAGTCTACGGGAAACATATACTTAGTGACACATGATACTATTTTTAATCAGAACTTGGGTTGCTTTGCTATTATTAAAACTCTATGTAACCATTTTATTCTTATTATCTCTGTACTATTTACTAAATCACCTGCTATGCCCTAACCTCTCACTTGAATACACATATCAGCGAGGAAAATATATGCCGCATTTATCCTGTTTTGTGTTATTGCTGTCTTATCTTGTCTTAAACTTTTTCCTTCTTGGGATATTTTACCTTTGCTTCCCTACTTCTCCGCTTCCCTATCAGTATTTCAGATCTGCATTCTCATCTGCACAGTATCATGTAGACCTCATATGTTGTGATCTCTTTTTTTTCCAAGATCAAACTGGCCACTGACTTCTGCGGAGAAGAGGAGAAAAAAGCAAAAAGTGGTCATGGATCAGAGAAGTAAAGGTTAAAGGTGAAGGATAAAATGAAAGATCTCAGTCCCAGTTCCATTAAAGAAAATCAAAGTTTTGCTTTATATATCAGCTGGAAGAAGAGGGAATCTGAAACTGATTTCATCTTTTAAAATGCAGTCAAATAGAACCATACTTACTCATTAATCTCCTTTAACTGCTATGTTGGTTATAGTCAGATGCATATGCTATGCATAGCCTGGGTTCTCCATACTGAATTACAAGGATTGTGAAGTTGCAGTGGGATAAAGACATTGTAAGAATGTGGTGCATCATTCTGATAATCACAAATAGCTGGTTAACATGACCATGAGCCAGCAATGTGCCCTTGCAGCCAAGAAGGCCAACGCCATCCTGGGGTATATTAGAAGAGGTGTGGTTGTAGGTCAGAGAGGTTCTCCTTCCCCTCTACTCTGCCCTTGTAAGACCACAGAATTCAGATTCCTCATACAATGATGAACTTTTGAGGACTTTTGCCCTGGTAAAACCGCATCTGCAATATTGTGACCAGTTCTGGGCCCCTCAGTTCAAGAAGGACAGGAACTGCTTGAAAGAGTCCAGCGGGGCCACAAAGATGATGGAGGGAGTGGAGCATCTCCCTTATGAGGAGCGGCTGAGGGAGCTGGGGCTCTTGAGCTTGGAGCAGAGGAGACTGAGGGGAGACCTCATTCATGTTTATAAATTTGTAAAGGGCGAGTGTCAGGAGGAAGGAGCCAGGCTCTTCTCAGCGATAGCTAATGACAGGAGAAGGGGCAATGGGTGCAAGCTGGAGCATAGGCATGGCAGAGCACTGGCCCAGGCTGCCCAGAGAGGTTGTGGAGTCTCCTTCTCTGCAGACATTCAAAACCCGCCTGGCCCTGTTCCTGTGTGACCTGCTCTGGTGATCCTGCTCTGGCAGGGGTTGGACTGGGGGAGCTTTTGAGGTCCCTTCCAACTCCTGACATTCTGTGATTTTGTGATTCTGTGCAACATACTAACAAATTCTGATGGACTCACTAACTTGTCACGGCACAAATATGAGCTAATAGTGTTATTCATATTGCAGGAGGCAATGAAAAAATAACCCCAGAACTATGAAAATAGCCTTGATTGTATTCATCACTATTAGTCATTTCTCAGGAGGCAAGGCAAGTTTGAACATGAAAATACTTAGATCCACAACCTAAGCACAAGTGTGAATTCGAGTAAGTGTCCTGCAGACTGAATGTGCATGTACAACACAAACTGGGTCTGCAATAGAGAGAACAGACATCAGTCCAATTCCAGATATGTTCCCCAACAAACATGACAGAAAACTGATGGATAAAAGAAGCAGCAGGAGTCACTAAAAAATCCCTAATTTAGGAACAGAGCTTAACCTATGTTTTTTTAATCACTTTATCTAACGTGCCACAAGTTATTAAAAATAAGGATAGAATTTTCAGACTTTGCAGATAATTTAAAAGCTTAAGGGATTATCAAACTAGTCTTTTAAAATGGCATTTTCACTGTGCAAATATTTGTCTATTAAATAGGCTGTATGGCACAGAACCTGATCAACCTTGGCAGTATTACAGGTTCTTCATGCACTGCAAACCCCACTGTTTCCTCATAAAGCTGTCAAGTCGCAGTTTAATGAAACATATATAAACCCAGTAATGTTAACCATGTCTTGGCAAGCTAATTCATTTTGGTCTTTTCCTGTTGAGTTCCTTCTATTAGGACTTTTATCAATTTATCATTTCAGGAGCATCCCAGCAGGTCTGCTGCTGGCACTGGGATACAAAATTGAAGAATAAGTTCAATTTTCAATCAGCCAAAGCATTTACATAAATAAAAATACCTCTTGCCTGACCATTAGTGTATTAAGTCAGAGAGGATAGAAAATTAGGGAGCTTTAGTAAGAAGGGTCTCCAAAATGACCCTAGAACTGCTTGCTCTTCCCACTGTCCCATGAATTCTTCCATGCCCTATGCTACTGCTGTCTGAGAGGCATTCCTTACCACTTCTCTTCATTTGGAATTAGAGCTGAGGGATTTCACTACACATACCACCAGACTCAGGGTCTGAAGGATCCAGAAGATAGGATTTTTTTTCATAGTTTAGTGTGCAAGATGTAATCAGCCTAAGGAAATTAAGATTATTATTCCAGTTGTGTGGTAGCCAGCTCAGAAGATGGATCACAACCATCCCTATTCTTTTCAGGAGAAAAGAACATTTCTACCATAGTTTTGAAGTACTGGGAAAAGTTGGTAAAAGTAAATAAGTGAATCGACAAAGCCAAGTAGCTTGTTACCACCACACAACACATGACACTGGCCTTCTGTAAAAAGTTCAACAATTCCTCTGAAAACTTGTTTTATTCCAGAACATGTTCCTGCTGTTTTTTAATTTGAAAACTGGAAAGAAGGACCTCTCAGTAGTATTTCTACTAACAAACAGAATAGCTGATGCCTGCCATTAAGTAATTAAAAAAACAAACAAACAACAACAACAAAACCACACCAAAACCCCTGAACAAACAAACAAAAAAAACCCCAACAAAACAGAACACCAAAGCATTGCACGCAGAATAGTGACTGTCAACATTTGTCTGAGTTTCTGACTGAACTATCTTTGATTGTTTCTGGCTGGTCCTACTCCCCACCCCATACTTGCTTTCCACAAATATTCTAGCAGTTTATCTGGCACAAATAATTCTGAAACAAGTAGCTTTAAATGAATATTGCAAAAAAGTACTTAAAAAGTAAATTGCTAGTATTTATTATTTAGAGTGGAAAAATTATTTGAAGGAACCAAGTTCATTCAGTTGAAAAACATAAATACACAGTGTTTCCAGGTATGAAATGAAAACCTGAAAATTTGTGCACTGAGTTTATGGCAAATGCATTACATTTCCTTGAAGATTCTGAACAGACACATTTAAACATCTGAGATAAACAATCAGTCTATTCCCAGAATAATTCATAAGAGAGATAAAAAGCCAAAAATAATCCAATACATTAATTCTGACATGTTATTTATTCAGTCCCATTTACAATTCTAGTTCAGTTTAATTACCGCCGTATAGCTTTGAACTAAGGGGAGAAAGTTTCTCCGAAGCCAAGTTTGCATGCAGTCACACTGTGGGTTTTGTTGGGTTTTTTCCTCCTGTGGCCCATATGAACAAATTACATTAGTCCACACAGAACAGAAAAACAAGGGTTGTATACTGAATACAAAACGAGATAGTCTATATGCTCTAAGTGCTTTAGGTATTGGAGGAAGAGGGCTAGCACAAGCAGTGAGGTTCAGAGAGAAAGCTGATAGAACTGGTCTTAATTTTCTGCCAGAGGCATGAAAGAGTAAAAATAAAAAAAAAAATAAATAAAAAACCAAAAATTCAGAGCTCGCAATAAACCTTCCCTCATCTTTCTTTAACCTTCAGATTACTTTGATGTGAATTAGACAGCCCCCTGCAGGAAGCTCTTTAGTTCTTGTGAAGTCTTTTCACAGCGTATTTGGTGGAAAGGAGAGCCTGTGTTTGATGCTGTTCATCACTGTTGCTGCTGATTTTCTGAGGTGAAGAAACATCAGTCTGTTTGCACTGCTTCTGAGGGCTGCCAAAGTGAAGATCTCACAAGGGTTCCAAGCTTCTGGCTGCTGTGTTATAGCACATCCCCTTAAGCAAGCCCGTGTGCCAGGGATGAAGAAGCTTCACATATCAAATGTTTATTGATGGATCTTCAGGAGGTGAAACTGCACTTTCTCCAAGTGATTACACATGCTTGTGCTAACCTTGATTTAATTGCATTTCATTGCATTACTGCTGTAATGCAGTATTTCACTATGGGCTGACACACACTTTACAAGACATTCTCTTCTCTTTTATTTAACAGTGCGTCGGTATTTTGCTCCCCCGTGATTTGCTGAGGTATAAGCAAAAACCAAGAATTCACACTGCCATCCTTCTGCCTTCTTCAGTAAACCACACTTTCTCCTGCTTGAGTTGTAATTGTGTTTACCTTTCAGTTCTTCCCTTCAAATTTTCCTGTACAGAGTCAACCGAGTTTTGTTCCCTGACCTCTTTTCCATTTGCTCTCTGGTTTAAGTCTGTTCAAACAAAATGAGTCTCTCTAAGACTGTCATTACAAAATGAACCTTTGCCTCTTCGCTACTTTTACTTCCTTTCACACTTCTGAAAATTACAGAGAGCTGATAAAGACTGAGTCACTTTCATCACTTATCACAGGTTGAAAAAAAAATCACACTTAATAAGCCTCCACCACCTCCTTTGGTTTCCTATTTCTCTCCCTTTACTCAAGCTGTCTTTGTATTAAGTGAAAAACTACTCTAAAGCTGTCCTTTATGTCTACTAGACCCTATTATGTCTACACACAAGGGCAGAACTTCAGTGAATCTGGATCTCTTCCCTTCCTGTTCAAGTTCTGCTCTATTGTCGTTCCCGAGTTTGGTATGTTATCATTGTACACACGTGTACAGGAGTGATATCCAGCTGGGAAAGGCTTACGACGTCTCCTCCCAGCACAACCAGCAGAAGGCTTTTCTTTAGCACACCTTTATGAAGGCTTTGCCTGCAAGGCCCCGAGGATCACAGCTTCGCATTTGTAATGGCTGCACATGTAGTTAATTAGGGCAATGGCATCTGGACAGTGTCCAGCCATCACTCTGTCAGAAACACATCTGAGTACAATCCACTAAGCTTCACCAGTGCCTTCAGCTCCCATGCCAAGAAAAGTTTGGCTCTCCTCATGACTAGTAGCAGACTTTCCCTATCCCTTAACCTTTCCTTTGGATTAATCTATAGAACATACTCTGTTAACAGAGCAGCTTTCAAGTATCTGCTCATCCATGCTCACAGGCACAGCAATCTCTCTTTTAGCAGCTGTGATTCAGCAGCTCTTTGATCCATAGTCATCCTTAGCACCTAAATGTTAAGTGGCATTAAGAGTTTGAGTCAGAAACATCAGTCTCTATTGGCTTTGTGACCAGGAGGTCTCAAAAGTCTCATATTTTTCTGCAGAGGATTTTTAGTTAATGTTTCATCTTTTTGCTTATTCTAATCAACCGATACAAAAATGGGACACGTCTTAACATGTAGGCACAGGTTACTGTGATTCAGCAGATCTATTTATCTGATCACTTGTTTTTATGTATGCCTGAGAAATAAAGGTATTTTGTGATGAGATAGGTATTATGACCATTAGTATTATCACAAATAAAATGCTAAATGAAACATCAGGGGCGCTCCATGGATACACACTGATTTGACACACATTTTCCACACTTTTCTACTGGCTCTGCTTGAGACTGCATATTAAAACCCACCAATCTTCCCAGTACAGACTGATGAAAGCCTCAGCAGAAACAGCTGCATTTCACATATGGTTTAAGTTAATATCTCATCCCGAGTGTTTAACTCTAGCTGGCCATGCTGCTTTCTAATATTCACAATCCTCTTTAGCTTCACATTTGAAGCAAGACACTCCCCCATGAAAAGCACAGACTAATACAATGAGGGTGGTAGCACTTCATTTCTGGAGTCTCCAAAATCACTTTTTCATTGCGCGTAGCATGAAGAGTAGTTCACATCTGATATCCGCGAAGCACATAAACCAGTTGCGTAGCACTGTTAAACAGCATAAACAAACAGTGATCTGTCCACACAGCAATATTTCCTTTCAATAAAAGTGAAGCATTACCAAAAATAAGTAGCACTGCATATTTTTCAGCTTAAGTCTATTATTAAAAAGAAAAAAATTAACATAAAAAAGCATCTTTTTCTATTTTCTCTTCCTGGATGAGCTAGAAGAAGAAAAAAATTGAAACTAGTCAAAATGTGTTGGAGCATGCCTAAAAATCAATAGCCACAGATCCTTAAGGTAGGAAACATGATTGTAGAAAGCTTTTCTAGTTTTCCCCATTGAACCTAGAATTAGGTTAAAGATGAATAAAAACAATCTTACACAAGCAAGCCTACGCTTACCCAGATGTCTCTCCTGCATGTCACAGATACAGACACCAATGCTACCATTTTTTTCCTGGCGATATGTGCTTCTGGCCAGGGGAGCCTTCTCTGCCCCGACCTCACTGCAAGTTGTGCTAGCATCCCACGGACTGAAAGCTAACAACTTAGAGTGATTACGTGGTTTTATGTGTGTGGTAATAGATGACACACTCTGGCTTGGCCAACACATTGAGTAAATCAATGTGATCACAGGAAAACCTTACCTAGGACCTTCTTGTTGTTAAGGTTGCTTTGCTGTGTTGAACAGGTTCTCAAGAGAATCTGTCCTCCACCAAAATCAGAGGCAAGAGTCCCTGAGTCAGGATTATTTACTTCATTATTTTCTGCTCTTATTATGACAACAATAACTTCATTTGCTTTGTTGGGAGCCCACCTACTCTCTATTTACTTGCAAGATTGGGAACAGAAACCATCAAACAGCTTTCATGATTTTAGCTATTTTCTCTTCAATCTGAAATGACAGGCCTTATCACATGAGAGGTTAACTTTTCACTACATGCCCATTACACCTGATTCATAAGAGTCTTTCATTTCAAAAAAGCTGCAAAACCTTTCTTCCCTAATATTACCAACAGTACACAGTAAAACAGAAAGGCCTAGACTGTGTGCAGATGAGAGGAGTGTAGAATCAGAGGATAAGAAAGCACTTTTCAACTTCATGACACCACCAGAAGGTAGTGGCACCAGCTCACAAGACCAGCGTCAAACATGTTCCACAGAGCAGGGTTTGGCTCAGGCAACTAAGAAAAATGTGTCTCATTGCACATTACTGTAAAGGGTAAATATAACATGGGCGCCCATTATTACCAGCGCTATTCTACCCCAGTATTTGTAGATGGCCAGCCGTCTTACACAGGTACTTTGCAAATCCTAAGTAAAGACAGAAGCAGCTTCAAACTAAATGTTGTACAAAATGGTAACAGCAGCAAGCAATGAGAACAAAGGCAGACCTCATTTTGAAACTTTTCTACTACCACCAGACTGAGTAAGGAGTGATGCCTAATTACATGGGGCAAGGTTCTTGACCCTTAATTTCTCAAAGAACTGGTGTGAGCCATACCAGCAAAGCTTGTTTGCTGTGCCAATGCTAGAAAAGTCTGGCAATAGTGATTCCAGTGAGCCTCTTGCCGTGCAGGCTGAGCCCTCATGAAGTCCAAAGAGAGCATCAGTCATAGGCAGTAGCTACGGTACACCAGATTCCCTGGATTTTTTAAAATTTTGTTGCCATTAAAGCAAAAAACATTTAGTTAAAAAAGTTATTCCAAGCTATCGTTTTTATGCCTCCACTTTTCTTTCCTTTTTTTCTTTATTGAGTTCTTCAGGGTGTTTCTCTTCTAGTCTCTCCCCTTTTTAAAGGGGAACAGACATCTGGGGTGGTTGCTCAGATGGGATTCCTCATTCATTCTCACCTATGCCCTCCTCATGCCACAGGCAGGGGCCACTGCTCCGGCCTCAATGACTGCCCATCCGCACAAGTTTCCAGGCATGGACAGCAGAGGCAGTGCAGCAGACCCAAGCAGTACTTCCCCAGGACAGTCCATAAGTTACTAGAGTTGCAGCTGGGAAACTTCGTGATGAAGTTGGTGACTGCCTTTGATAGCCTTGATGGTTTTTTTATGCCATTAATTTGCCTAGTTGTTTTTGAATTGTAATCACAGTGAATGGGCAACAGGAGTAGCAAAAGGTCATAGCTGACAACTAACTGACTCCTTGATGGGCAGAGGTAAAGAATTTAAGAAAAACACCTTTTTGTCCCTACTCCCCATGTGGAAGAATGGATTAGGTCAGGCTCATTGCATCTTCCCCTTCTTCCTTCCTTTAAAGGTGTGTAATAACTAAAGGCAGTCAACCTTAAAGCCCAGGAAAGCAGTGTGTGTGATTCTCAACTGATGCATACTTAGGCATACTAAAACTAGCTCTGTTGTGCACAGTGGAATTATACAAGGCTTAAACCAGCAGAGTCCCAAGGTCAGAGTTGCCAGCCAGTACTACCAAACTATGAAACCCATCTCCCTGGAAACCAGTAATAGGACAAGTCATTCCCTAAGCCGTCAAAATCTACTTTATAGCTGTTTTAACAGCCAAAACAAAAAAGTGACAGAGAACAAAGGAGAAAAAGAAAGAAGTGATGTGACTAAGCCCTCCCAGTGGACCTTTGCAAGCAAAAGAAGAAAGGCAAAAAGAGTGCGAGGTCACAAAAGTACATGTAATTAACATAATCAGTGTAAGAGTGGTGTCAGCAAATTAAAAATAGAGAGTCCGTAACACCCAGAAAGTGTGCTTAGGGCAATGCCATGAAGAGCAAGAAGATATGAGACGTGCGCATTTGGAATGAAGATAAGGTGATGGGATTTCTTGTCACTGAAGAATGTATACATACAACGTATGAAAAAATTCTTTAACTGGATTTCGGTCATTCATAGTCAACCTCATCATTCTGCGTGCATTTGTGATATGCAAAGAGAAATTCTAAAGACATTCAAAGCTCCCTCCCTCTCCCATCACCTCAGCACACTCTCAGTCCCTCAGGCATTTGGTGAAATAAAGCTTTGGGGTGAAGAGCAATCCCAGGCTTGGAAGCAAGGCAAACGATTCACCTGCATACAGAAGCACATGGATATATCATATAAAGTAACTTTTAATAATCAAAATTTTTGAGATCAAGCATGATGTCCATTGATTCACCTTCCTTTCTTACCCATTTCTACCTAGCTACCATGGAGCTATCCGAGGAACACTAGTACATATTTTGTTCAAAGACTTAATACCATTTACTTTGTACGCTAGATTTACTGGAATGTTTTGAAGTTTTATTAACTCCTATTGCATCCACTCATTACATTATACTGCAAAACGTGTTTCCTTTCTTTGAAGAAACCTTGAAATTATAAAAAAAAAATTCTTCAGAAAACCTTAACCTCTGCAAAAATCTATTGCAAAGAAAGATTCTAAGAATAATACATGAAGCAGCCTTATCTCTGGTGCTATTCTCCCTCATCCCTCCTTAGGCAGCAAATCAAAGCGCTTTGTGCAAGAGGAAAACAGAAGACTAATATCTATGTATAAAAGTAATCAGATGCCTTGACAGAACTCACAGAGATCAAGGTCACTAAGAAAGTTAAGTTCCAGGCAACTTCATATTTTCCAGAAGCTGGCAATAGAAGCAATTTTACAGGGGAGAATCAACTGAGCAGTTTGCTTCTTTGGGCTCCAGTTGTGGGACTGATTCTGCACCCACTTTGCTTGTTGGTCCAGGAGCCCCATTAAGCTCAGGACCAGGTCCCAGTTCCTGCCTGAACTACACTGTACTTGTATCTGTGCACATACCCGTTAAATTTGGATTCCTCGAGGGCTAAGCTATGACAGGGCAAAGGTGGACCAGGATGAGTAGCATGAGCCACTATCTGTTCCCTGGAAGTTGTGATCTCCACAGAAGGATGGCTGAGGATGTAAACAACCTCTGAATGCTGTTAGCTTAGTTTGCTATATTAAAAATAAATTAAATTAGCAGGTCAATAAACTCAGTTGTAAACTGCAGTTGTTAAACCATTCTTGCCATAGGGGTAGCAGCCTCAGGGAGAGTCAGCTGAGTAGTGAGCTTCAGCTCTTTTCACAGAATCCTCTGCACCCAGCAAACACAGGAGTTATGCCCTCCTTGGAGAGTAAGATGCCGTTTCCCTCTGCCTACTTTGCTCCTTAGGAAGGCTGGAGAAAGCCATCCTCATTCATTCAAGCCTGCCAAACCTCTAAAATCTCACCTCTGCATTTTCAGCTGTTTCTTCCTCAAAATATACTCTAAAAATAGTAATATTGTAGGCTGTGCTACTTATGATTTCTATCTTTTTTACCTGAAAAGTCAACTTTTTACTTCTGTCATAAAGACTTTTCTCAGGCACCTGAAAGCTTTCTCTTCAGTCTTGTCATACATCTCTAATCTGTTAACAAGCCAGAAAAATTAAAACCTAAACATACAGCCTTGAACCACAACATTTCGGATTTTCCAAGTTCCCAGAGATTGGGAAATAAGCCAGCCCTTGTTACTATGTCGGAGGCCAAGCACAGGAGACAAAGGATTTAAAAAGAGCCGCGTTTCTTTATTAGCTCAATTTTTAAAACAAAGAACAAGTCTCCTGTACTGCCAGAGCTCCCAGTGCCAGGAGGTGCGTGGTGCCCGGAATAGCTGCCCTGCCTTGCTGTCTGCTCACCGCCTGCGGATGGTGCCGCTTTATTCTTTGTCCCCCAGCACAGCAAAGACAACAAACAACTCCCTCCCACTTTGCATATTCCAATCTACCATTTCAAACAGAGTCCTTTGCTTTTTATCCTAAAGTGGTACTTGTTAAAGGAGCTGTGACCACTCAAGCTATTTCCTTTGAGGATGATAACACTGCTGCAGAAGCTTCATTATTATGCTAATCGAGCACAGTCTGAGCAGCTTTCATAACTGCCACATTAAATCATCTACCAAGGGGAGGCCTCAAGAGCCATTTACATTGCACTGTATGCATATTAATGAAGCCAGAAGCAGCAGAATTGTTTTTGAAGCAATAGTCAGGTAAGAATTGGGAAAAAAAAATTTAAAAATACATTCTTGTCAATGTTGGAAAAACTAGAGATGGTTAAGCTTCACGAGGCTTTTGCAAGTTCTGTACTGAGGCTCAGTTCTGTTGGCTGCAATTAGGACCCAATAACACAATAGAGCAGGACCTGCAGTAGCTGCACTTTTGATAGAGGTCTCTGTGACAGACTGAAATGGCTCCAAAGTATCCATCCAATACACAGTCTCAATCCTCAGCCAAATATATATGAGTCCTTCTTTCCTCATCCTCCTTATGCCCTGGCTCCCTCCCTTTTGCCCCAGGACATACCACTTGTGATGCACCTAAAGAAGATAATGCTACTACAAAATGAGATAAATAACAGTATCTAATAGCATAATTTCAGAATAATTCAAGCACATTCATCAAGACCAAAGACATAAAAGCAAACAAGAGATATTTAGAGTGATCTTGGGCTGACAAATTAATATAGATACACTTTTCCCAAAAGATAAACCACCTGGAAGCCAGCACAGATGAAGGTGGATGATACAGACAGACAGGTTAGGTTGAAGAAATAGCAGGAGCAATAATCACAGAAGCTCACCTGCCCAGACAGTGTCATGCTGCTTTTTTCACATATGTTTGAGAAAATGTGTATTGTCAAGAGGCAGTTTAAGGGCAGAGCTGTGGCAGTATTGACAGGAACTGGGAGCTTTTCCCACTCATATAAGAAAACTGCATAAAGGAGAGTGCTCTGCAGAAAATGAGGATGACATTGGCATTGTTACTGAAGCAAAGTCAGGACCTTTTTATCAGATCACAGGTTTGTTTAGACATTTAGTTATATTTTTCAATGATTTATAGGTGAATATTATGTGCACTGTGGAAAAAACACACACTTTAGAAGCCTGTCATCCTAGGAAATGTTTTATTTTATGATTCAAGTGGTGCACTCTCCTCCATCACCGTGTTCTGTAATATCAACAATCCACTTCCCTATCTTCCTCCTCCTACTCTCAATCTGGACACCTACCCTCTAGACCCAAACAATACTTGACAGCAATCCTTCATATGTCCTCAGGACATCGCCTTCTAGCCCTCCCTCTTTCCCCAGCACCTCTTTATTCCTAAGGCATTTGATAAGAGAAAGCCAGTGTTTATAAGAGCAAGAATTCATCTGAAACCAGTGAGGAATGACTTCTCTATATGGTTAAGAAATATTTATCGACGATGTCAGTTGAAACCCAAGGACATATCAGCATCAAAATATTTATTTGCATTATGAATGAAGAGACTTCTGGCATACTATTGCTGCTAATGTCACAGTAAACCTTGCATATTACATGTGTGCAAAAGGTTGATAGAAAGACAGTCACACAACCTTCTAAGTAAGCCTTTGTAAGCCTTTATCTGCCAAGAAAGGACTAGAACTACAATAATGAAAGTCTGCAACAGTTTCCTCCACCTTATGAGAAAGAATGACTTGTGACAGAGTGGGCCTTGAGAATTACGACAAAAGCCGACAGGAAAGCTCTGTACCAACTCACCACAGTGCTGAAGAAAATCAAACACTTTCCTATAAGATGGTTTACCCATTGATTTTTTTTTTACAACAGACCACTCAACAAATAATGCTCACATTCTCACAATAGCTGAAACCTGGAAAGTTTCAGTTTTCCATTTTTGAGACTTTTCCTTCAAATGCTACCTTTTCTACCCAGTTGTGTTGTGTACATTGAAGGGTACCATATCACCACATAGAATTACACGTATCTAAATTTAAATGCACTCTCTTGAATACGTCAATGTTGGCTTTCATTTTGGGTCTCAGTAACTTAAACTGAATAAATTAAAGGTAGTGTATAATTCTAAAGAATATTAATTTGAGATTTGTCAGCCCCAGTCTGCTATAGATGCTTTTCTAAACTAATTAGTTAGATAACCTGGCACATATAGATATTTGAATGTCAATCATTCATGACTCATGAGATATTTCAAAATACCTAACTTTAAAGGGAATCTGGTATACACCACTCTTGAAAACAAAATATAACATTTACAAGTATCTTATAATTCAACAAGCACTATTAATCTGATGATACCATGCTGTGATAGAAAAGTGTAACACAATTATAGAAATACTCCCACAAAAATAGTGACAATATAACCTTCAAGATATTTTTATATATATATATATTTTTGTGCTCCTAAAATGTACCAGTGAAACACAAGAAGTGTTTCGAGTGGCTGCCAAAGTCAAGATCTTAGTTTAGCAAATGGATAAAAATATGTAACATTTCAAGTACCTAATTGAAAATCATGCACACACACTGCATTTGATTTGCTTTTTGCACACCTTACTCCCAGTTTTGTCCAATTAGCTATTCAGCTGTAAGAGCTTTGGGGTACAGACTGATTTCTTCTATGTGCTTATACAGTATTTCTCAAGAGCACAACAAGGCTTACTCTTAAATCAGGTCTTTGCATACTACTACATTTCTATTATTGCTGCTGTTAATGATCATTAAGAGGCATATGGTAACAGTGAATACACGCATACCTTGCATGTATTATGAGTGATAATTTCACAGGCTAATTTTCTTTCATCGCTGAAGCAAAGCAAGTATGTCCTAGAAATGTGTTCGCTTGGCAGTTCTATGAAAGGGATTGTTTTGTGCTGTAAGCAAATTAATGAATCCTAACCTTTGAAATATGAGCAGATGGCAGAAGAGATAGAAATTACATTAGTTAATAAGATTAAAAGTGTACTCAACAAGGTAAAGTTCATATTCAAGAATCTATCTTGTACATACACACACAAAGTGGTGTATGAATTGTTTTGATTTGTATAAAAGACCCACAAGTCTTCATTCCTAATCTCTGAGAGCCTGACATTAAATTAAACCTATATATGTGGTTTTGCTGGGGGTGGGATGAGCATGGAACTACTATATTTATTTGTTAAGATATTATCGAAAGAGGGGACATTTCCCACCGACAATACCCAAGGATTCAACTTCATTGCTAGTCTGTGAATCACAAGCTCCTAAACCACTGTCTGCCTATTTAATTTTAAGCACTATTTCACTATCCAAACCATTTAATGTCTGTTAGATCACTGCAACGTAGTGGGTTTGGCCTGCATAATTTCCGACATCTGTTTTAGAAATTATTTATACCCTTTCGCTTCCCGAGAACTGTTCTGCACCCTATTACTGTAACTTCCTGAAAGGATTTTTCTGCAGCGTTGAATTACAGAGATTGCAGCGTTATCACTGCAAAGGTGCTCTCTCAAGTACACAGCCACTAGGGTTAACTCAGCTAGTTGGAACCTCATTAGGGGGTATTAGGAGGGCTTCATATGGCTGTCTAAGAATGGAAGAGATGCAGCACTGTGTCAGATGTGTCTGTGGGACCAGCACTGCAACTGGCTCATCAGACTGAACACTGAAGTGCCAAGGCAGCATCTGAGTCTGCCAGTAAAGGCTGAAGCACTGCTGGGTCCTGTATTCCTTCATGAAACTACACAGAGACAGAAAAGCCAAAATGCTGTCTAGAAGCAACTTCTGATTCTCAGTTAGATTCATCACTCAGTGGTTAAGAAAAAAACCCTCTACCCTTCATTACAGAATAAGTGTCTGATCTTTTCTACGCTGCAGGTAAAAGTTTTGGAGCTCCAAACTCCATAAAAGTTCATATTTTGAATATCAGCCATCTTTATTTCTGTATGGCAGGGAAGAGAGGATAATCCTTGTCTTTCAAGCTGGGAACACCAGCCATCAGAGGCCAGCAGAGACACTAGTCAGACCATGTAGCTGAAAATCTGCAAGTTGCTTTCCACTGACAGAGGCTGCTAGGAATGCCACAGGCAGACAGACAGCCTAGGAAGAGGAATTCGTTCCCCTCCTTTCTTTCTTATCCTCTGTAGCTCAAGGCCATTAGCTAGACATGTTGGGAGGAATACATTGCCTGTGTTTATCTTAAAATACAACACTTTCTGTAGCTCTACAGTTTGGTACTTCAAGTCAGAATGATTTTTTAAATGATGAATCATAGAGTCAGAATGGTTTGAGTTGGAAGAGACCTTAGAGATCATCCAGTCCAATCCCCGTGCCATGGGCAGGGACACCTCCCACCAGCCCAGGTTGCCCAAAGCCCCGTCCAACCTGGCCTTGAACACTGCCAGGGAGGGGGCATCCACCACTTCCCTGGGCAACCTGGGCCAGTGTCTCACCACCCTCATAGTAAAAAATTTCATCCTAATATCCAGTCTAAATCTCCCCTCTTCCAGTTTAAAACCATTCCCCCTCATTCTATCACTACCTGCCCTTGTAAAAAGTCCCTCCCCAGCTTTCCTGTAGGACCCCTTCAGGAACTGGAAGGCTGCAATAAGGTTCCCCCAGAGCCTTCTCTTCTCCAGGCTGAACAGCCCCAGCTCTCTCAGCCGG
>NW_010198346.1:27137-37403 GCF_000695765.1 Mesitornis unicolor
CCGCCACCTCTCTCAGCTGTCCCCAGAGCAGAGCTGCTCCAGCCCTCAGCATCATTTATCGGCCAGCCCTCCGATAAAGGTGTTGAACAGCACCGGTCCCAGCACCAATCCTTGGGGAACTCCACTCTATTTGGTCTCCATTTGGACACGGAGCTGTTGGCCGCAGCTCTCTGAGTGCGCCTGTCCAGCCAATTCCTCATCCAAATCCACGTTTCTCCAGTTTCATGACCAGTTTGTCATGTGGGACAGTGTCGAACACTTTGCACGAGTCCAGGTAGATGACATCAGTTGCTCTTCCCTTATCCACCAAAGCTGTAACTCCATCATAAAAGGTCACCAAATTGGTGAGGCATGATTTGTCCTTGGTGAAGCTGTGCTGGTTACTAAAACTGACTATGTTTCCTTGTATCACTAACTAATCACCAGCAAATCAGCTGGTACCTGACTTCTTCAGCAACATGTAGAAGCTGAGCAAACAAATTGACAATGTTCAAGGGAAAATATTTATTAATGGACAGAGCAAACCAAATACGCAGGTTAGAGGAATATGGACTTCCCAATTTTGAAAAGTGAGTTATTTCTCTGCAGGGACAGCTTAATACAATAGAGTGTAGAGTACATAGCCCTGGACCTCTGCCAGCACCTGTCTGCTCAGGAATTTCATCCACTTTAATAAGCTGCTGCTCTCTGGATCTCAATTAACTAGACAAGCTGGTGCAATTGCAGAGAACTGAAAATAAGAGGAAGAAGATTTCACAGATTGTCCATCTGTAGGCCTTCTGTAACCATGACACATACAAATAGAACTTAATATTGCAGGTGACATCCTTAAAATTATGACTTACAGGGAGGCAATGAGAAGCTAGTAGGGAAACATCAGCATGAGGCCCCAGAACAAATGTTATTTTTCATGGCTTGCTTCAATCATTGTCATCAGAAGTCAGCAACTATACTAAGCACCTTGTTGATACAACCGCTCTAGTGGAATATGAGACCTGCCAGAACTGCTACCTGCTCCATGAATTAACCCTAGGTCCAAGTAGGCAGAAGGGTTCACCAGCATGAGTCTAATTACAGGACTGAGGCCTATGTTTATACAATGACAATTTAACTACCAGAATATAGATAGATCAAAAGGGTTGAATAGCACAGTAAATCATGAGAACCTAGTTTTCACTTTGTAAGCATCTCACAGAACTTCAAAGGAACGGAGCCAAGAGATACCTAAAGAAATTACAATAATAACCTACAATGTTTGCTAGGTAATTGTATTCTTCCACAATAATATATATAATTCCATATATTTTCTAAACTTACTATAGAATTCCAGAGCAGGGATAAAAGTTTCTAATAAATTGTTTTTGCTTGCACATGGATGGAATCTTTCAGTGTTTGATACTGCTCAAAGCACAATGAAGCTGTTAACCAAGCTGTGGTGTTTAGGTTTTATCATAATAATGAAAATGTAGCATTTATTTACAGGGCATTACAGAACAGTGTTGTCAAAAAAATTATGTTGTTACACAGAGCTAGCAAAATTAACATAATTTGTACATTTTTCATCTCGTGATGAGAAGAATTGTTTATTCTGTTTTAACACAGGACACATCAGAAGTACATGTCATACTTACTATGAACATTTGAGAAGTGGCAGGATGGACTGTGGATTAAAAGAAGTGGAAATCAGTGTGTTGTACACCTCTTTTTCAAAGCAAGTTACTGCAACCAGGAATCAGAACATGTCTGGTGATTTACACTACTCATGAAACAATTTACTTAATCCCTACTACACCATCCTACACATCACTTCTCAAAGTACTTAAAAGGTGACTGAAGATGGAGGAACCAGGAGTCAATTTACTGGTAAAATAACCATCAATGCAAGATAGATATAAGCTAGAACCTGTTACTGCTGTCGGATGTGTTTAATCAACTCCTGCTGATTCCTTGGAATCTTATCTATAGGAAACCACAAACCATAAAAGACAGCTGAAAGTGGGCTCTGTTCCCTCATCCAGGTCATTGATGAATATATTGAATAGTGCTGGTCCCAGTACTGACCCCTGCGGGACTCTGCTAGAGTCCAACTAGTCTAGTCCAACAAGACTGTCCCACTGACCACGACTCTCTGACTTCTTTCCTTCAACCAGTTTGCAGTCCACCTCACTACCCAATCTTCTAGACCACACTTCCTCAGTTTAGCTGCGAGGATGCTATGGGAGACAGTGTTAAATGCTTTACTGAAATCAAGATAAACCACATCCACTGCCCTACCAGCATCTATCCACCTGGTTATGTCCTCATGAAAGGTTATTGGGTTGGTCAAACATGACTTCCTCTTGGTAAAACCATGCTGACTGCTCCTAATGTCCCTCTTATCCTTGATATGCCTGAAGACAGCCCCAAGGATGAGCTGTTCCATCCCCTCTCCAGGGATGGAGGTGAGGCTGACCGGTCTGCAGTTACTTAGGTCCTCCTTCTTGCCCTTTTTGAAGACTGCGGTGACATTTGCTTTACTTCAGTCCTCAGACACCTCTCCCATTGCCCACAGCTTATCAAAGATGATGGAGACTGGCCTAGCAGTGACTTCCACCAGCTCCCTCAGCACCCATGGGTGTATCCCATCAGGGCCCATGGATTTATGGGTGTCTAGATTGCTTAACTGTTCCCTAACCCAGTCTTCATCAACCAAGGCAAACTCCTCCTGTATCCTGACTTCCTCTGGGGCCTCAGGGGTCTGGGGCTCCTGAGGACAGTCTCCAAAAGTGTAGGCAGAGACAAGGAAGGCATTCAGTGTCTTCACCTTCTTAATATCCTCTGCCACCAGGGCACCCACATCATTCAGCAGTGGGCCTACATTGCCTCTAGCATTAGTTTTGTCTGCAGTGTATTTGAAGAAGCCCGTTCTGTTGTCCTTGACCTCACTTGCAAGGTTTAATTCCAATGAGGCCTTAGCTTTCCTAGTTGCCTCCCTGCTTCCTCTGACAACAGTCCTGTATTCCTCCCAAGTGGCCATCCCCTCCTTCCATGATTTATAGATTCTCTTCTTCCACTTGAGTTTGCCCAGCAGTTCTCTGTTCAACCATGTGGGTCTCCTGGCTCCCTTTCTTGATTTCCTACCTGTTGGGATGCTCTGATCTTGCGCTTGGAAGAAGTGGTCCTTGAATATAAACCAACTATCTTGGGCCCCTTTACCTTCTAGTACTCTGTCCCATGGAATTTCCCCTAGCAATTGCTTGAAAAGGCCAAAGTTGGCCCTGCTGAAGTCAAGGGTTGCGACCCTGCTTGGTATACTGTTCCTACCGCACAGAATCCTGAACTCCATCATCTCATGGTCGCTGCAGCCAATGCTGCCCTCAACCTTCACCACTTCAACCAGACCCTCCTTGTTAGTGAGTAGAAGATCCAGCAGTGCGCCTTTCCTAGTTGGCTCATCTCAAGAAGTTATCATTGATGCACTGGAGGAACCTCCTGGACTGCAAATGGCTGTGTAGGCCTTCCAGCAAATATCCAGGTAGTTAAAATCCCCCATGAGAACCAGGGCCTGTGCTTGCGAGGCTGCTCTCAGTTGCATGCAGAAGGCCTCATCAACTTCCTCATCCTGATCAGGTGGCCTGGAACAGACACCCACAATAGTATTGCCCATGCCAGCCTGTCCCTTAATTCTCACCCACCAACTCTTTAAACTCGCTCCTCATCTGCCCCTTCACAGAACCCAACTTTTCTAGTTGCTCTCTCACATAAAGGGCAACTCCACCACCTCACCTTATTGGCCTGTCTTTCCCAAAAAGGACATAGCCATCCATGATCACACCCAGTCATGTGAGCTGTCCCACCATGTCTCTGTAATTGCCACCAGATCATAACCCCTTGTCCACACACAGATTTTTAACTCCTCCTGTTTATTTCCCATACTGTGTGCATTGGTGTAGATGCACTGGAGTCAGGTTATCTATTTCATCCCCAACACTGGCATGCTACTCCTCAGCTCATCTCTAGTGAGCCTGGTATTACCCCCTTCCCCCTTCAAACGTAGCTTAAAGCTTTATCGATGAGCCCTGCCAACTCATGTACAAGGATCCTTTTACCCCTTGAAGAAATTATGTAGTCCCGTTATCGTGGGTTACTATGTCATTTCCATTGCTTTCCAAAGTACTTGCCATCTAGATAAAGTAAAAGTAACTGTTCAATTAGGTCCGTATTCAAACCATGAAGAAAATAAGTAAGACAAAACCAAATGAATTATCATACGAAGCTGGTATTGTATAACCATCTAAGCATAGTTCCGGACACAGGACATAATGAGGGAGCCTGAGTTTAAAAAGTGCAGTTATCACCTGTGGAAACTAATTACTTTTCATAGCCACCTTTATTTTAAAATTGTGAAGTCCACAGAAGGATGGGAAAATTCTGTGTTTATATAGATTCTGTGAAATGTCCTGCACCATTTACTTATAAAATAGTACCACCAGTAAAGGACAACCTGCCAACAGCTGTTCTTAGTGTTACCTAATAAAGCATTAGCCTTTTTAGGTCTTTTCTGGGTACGTGCATCTTACAAAGCTCCTACTTCTGAAATATCAGGAGTTTTGCCCTGTATTTCAGTACATCAGTTCTTCATTGGGATCAGGTTATTATAGTGAGATTTGCATAGGACTATGACTGTGTCTAAATGGGGTGCTTTTTTAAAGTATGACTTCAGCCTGTTTGCAGTATGAAGAGAACATGTAGGAATGTAACCCTTAAATTTTTTGCTGCCATTTTTTTCTTGCATAAATCGCTAAGGCTGAGCAGCAGGCACAACAGCAGTTGCATTAGTTCCCAGGAAATTCCTGGTCATGTTGTGCCAACTTGCTGGACTTTGAAGATTTAATGTTTTGCACTTAAGGGAAATGTATAAGAAAATATTTACAAGTGCTCATTAGGGCTAAATTGTATTCTTACTCTGTGCAAGTACACAGGGAATTAAGAAAATTCTATAATGAGAATGGATGTACAGTTGTAACACATGCAGGAATAGTGAGCTGGACAATGGATGGATGAAGAACTGTACTACAAATACAGTAAATGGGCCATGGTTGGTAGAAAGTGGAATATGAGTCACCTTTGTTATGCATACAGTCACACTGGGATGTATAAACAGGAATATATTCTAAAAATATCATGTTATCTAGCCTTTTCTTGCCTTCAGCCCTGGTGAGGCATCAGTTGCAGTACTGTGCCCAGGTTTTACTCTTGTACCTGAAGCAGGTTGTAGAACAGAGGCAGTACAGGGGGGGGAAAAAGCAACGAAATTTGTATTCCATAGAGTCTAGATGATCCAAAAGAAAAGACTGGCCTGCAAGAGATTCATGCAGAGAACAGAATTACAATTATCAATTACAGAAGTGATGCATGATAACCAAGTCCAGAGCAGACAAAACTGTAGAGGAGAAGCCTCAGGTTGAAATAAAACATGGGAACAGATTGTGCAGGTGTCTTACAGAGTAAGTAAGTAATGGTAGACGCAGATGACTCTGCTATGAAGGGAGACAGGGACAGTCATGTGGGACTCTTCCACATGATTTAATACCGTATATTTTAACAGTCTCACTTCAGTTCCTCACAGTATTGCTAGGAACTGAAAGCCTGCATGATGATGCTTCTCAAGGAAGTAAATGAGTGAAAAATCTGCATGGCTGTGTATGTGAGGCTGTAAGTCTACATACAGCAGAGCTAGCAGCTCAGAATGGAGAATAAACTGTAATTCCATCCTAGCCAACACACTACAGATTGAATAGTGGTAAGTCCTGATTTATGAAGACTTTTACTGTACTAAACAAAAAAACCAGACTCCCTAGTTGGGGACTTGACCACCTCACAGGCTTCGTATCTAAGCACAAGAGGATCTGATCATTATTTGGGGTTACTTATGCAGCAACCTGAAAAGAATAAAAGACATTGCTTTGAATGTGCATGAGAGAAAAGCCAGGAGATTCTGAATCAGACTCATAAGAGTAATTTAGATAGCGTCTTGCCTAGCGGAGTCATAATTTAACTTGCATCAGGTTGGGTGGCTCAGAATGGAATCTACTGCTTTGGAATGTGAGGCTTCACCTATCTGATAGGTGATGCAAGGGGAAAAGGGGCAGTTAGTGCACCTTAGGAAAATGTGAATGCTCAGTTCTAAGCTGGTGAGGTCCCTTGAGATTAGTTTGAGAATTTCATAAGGTATCAAGTAAAGCTCTCTTTCCAAAGATTGAGAAGTAGGAGGCTAGTTCTTCCAAAACTGCAGAACCATCTCTTCTCTATCTAACATCTCATTTTAGATGGTCAGAATTTCTACTTGTTGCAGACCTTTGTTTTACTTATGTGCCGTAAGTGTTCTGCCATATGAGCATAGTCTTCAGCAGTCACTGGGGAGACCTAGTCATTAGTGCCTAATTTTTTATTTTGCTAGAGAATGCCCAAATACTATAAAGAGGTGACCACCAGAATCATCAATGTTAAACATGAGGAATTAGCACCTGTGCAAGTCTATGAGGTCAGATCTTGCAAGCAAATTGGGATTTGTGAGCCTTTGCTTGCAGGTCAAACATTATGAGGTTGCATGTTTCAGGACATAAATAACAGCATACAAACCCTGCAGGAGAAAACTTGGCACATCTGAATTTTATGATAACATGGGAATGGATTCAAATTACATTCTTTAAGATTTCATTTCCAGGTGTTCTCATTGTGACCACTTTATTTTGGTGTAGTTCGGTTTCTCAACCTAAATCTGTCTTGAAGCCTACACATTTCCTACATATACAGAGGAATTATTTGGGCTGGCTCAGGGAAAGGGCTGTTGAAAATGATGGGTGTTCCCCTTACATGTAAAACCACAAGTTTTTATATTTTTCCATATTACCAAGTCATTTACCTCACCTTTTCTGAAGTCTGGCATTTTACACAGACTGAACACATAGGTTTGTTTCCATTGACTGATTTGCCATTTGTATAGACATAAAGCCAGCCAGAATTAGACTCAAAGGGATTCATATATTTTTCTAGCTAACTCAGCAGACTGCCTGTAAACATAACAGATCCATCTACTGCAGTGGAGTAAATTCAACTATCCTGATACCCCAAATTTCTTCCTACCAGAAAGGCACACAGTCAGTTGTAACATTGCATGCCACAAAAAACCAGAACTGATGGCCTGGCTGTTCTCTGTAGTGGTAGCTCACAGACAAACTACATTCCTGAACTGATACTCTTCTCAACACCTTTTGGAAGTTTGGTTACAACTACACAAAGTCTCAGATGGATGCGTGCAAAAATAGGCACAAGCTGTTCATGAGGCAAATGCTAAATAAATCTTCATAGCAAAGCTGCTACTGTGGAAAAAGTCTCCTGTCTACGTGAGAGTTCTAAATTTAACCTAATATGCCAACTTAGTCTACTAATAACAAGCATTGCCTGTATGTCCAGCATCACTTGACCCTGATAATCTGCTCACTTGCTTTTTAAACTCTTTTCCCACAGGATGTACCATCTGTACCAGTATCCAGTGTTTTTCACAAGGTTTCTGTGCAAATGTGGCCTTGGGGACCAATCCACCACATTGAACAACTGCAAATAGTTCTCCTGATCTACATGACAAGCTATACTGGACAAAATGGTGCTATAAGGGAAGAATTATTTGAATGTGAAAAGAGTTACAGCTCACCAGGGAAAGCAGACAATAGCCACTGATGATACTGAGAAAGTGGGACAGTATCATAATTATCTCCTTATCATGGCTGTCTTTACTGAAATTAGTCATTAAGAATACCTGCTATAGATGCTTAAATGGAAAATAAAATTTCCAGGTGTTTTGGTGGTTTTTTCCCACAGGTTTTTGAGTCTTTCTGTCCTCATTCTGCTTTTGAGGGAGCTTACATGTGGCCTTATACAACTATCTGGCTTTGCAAAGGATGGGGCATATCATAAGGTCTTTTTTCATGCAGGACCTAGTACAAGTTCTGCTTAATTTACTGAAGAAACCCAGAGCACATTCACTGGACTTTTATGAAAAAGTGACCGTGCTGCATGTTGAAAGGTCAGGTCCGATGTGCATCAAGAGTCCATAGGAGTGCAGGCAAGGAACTGTGTCTTGATCTTAGACATTTTGTTTCATTCTCAAGGGAAAACATCCTGTATGGAAGGCATCTGTGGAGAGAACTGCTTCAGTGAGTGGTGACAAATCATTCAGACACTAAAATAAAGGGGAAATAGTGCTTTCAATAGAGCAGCAATAATCACGACAAAAAGTGAATCAGCAGTTTTTCCTATTTTAAAGACTATTTAAAACAGCAGCTTTCAGACATTTTTGTTTTTACAATGCATCGAAGGGAAATACGTGCTTCAGATGAATTCACGGTTATTAGACCATTGCTAGAACACTTTAGTTTGTGTCAGCATTTTCATGGTGAACCTTGTAGTTCTAGATCTGCAACTTGTCCATAAAAATTTGCCCGAGACAGGAACCTGACACAAAAGCTGACATAGGTACATTATTCTGAGCTGGGAAGAATTAAACATTTTGACCTTAGACAAATATAAAGACAATTAACGATAACTGGATTTGGTCACTTTCTTGAATCAGATTGTATACACAACACAATACCAAGTGCAATAAATCAATCCTTTATAATATCATACCTTCTATGATATCTGAGATATTTTAAGACATCCTCATTATGTATAAACAGGGTGTCTCCATCATTTAAGAAAGGTGTTTTTGTAGTTCTTTATCTTCAGCCGGTGGCTTTGTATGTCCAGAACACATCTTTCATGTAGAGGTGTTACTATTTCCATTTTAGAGATGAGAGTTACAGCTTAGAGACTTGCCAAAGGTCAGGAAGTGTGTGTCAGAATGAAAAATCAACCTTCTATTCTAAATCCTAAGCCTTCACACCAAACATAAGAACACCAGCAATATTCTGATCTCTCAGTTCTAAGTCTCTCAGCAATAGCAACTATTACCTCTATAACAACTGGACTAGAAGCCAACTCAAATAAAAAGTGTTCTGAGATTGATTCCACATCATCATGCATATCCTTTCAGCAATAAAATTATGAAATATAAATGGAGATTATTCCGAGGCCACATCTTTTGGATGACTGTGAGCACTGTGATTGTACTGTGAACCTAGGCTGCATGTTGATATGCACTGAATATGTTTCTGTCTGGGAAGGACTGTGCATCTTAATGATGATAAAAGCAGTCAGAAAATCAGTTTTCTTTCTCATTCCACAGTTTATAGCTTTGAAAGGAAAAATGTGATCTTCTAAGCAATTCACAGAGCACGCGACCTAAATTTGAAAAAGAGTAAGATTATTCTGTTAATGAAGAGATGCAAGCACAATGTTAGATGAATACGATTAGAAAGAAAAGGAAGAAGCAACATCACAAAAAGCTGTTCTAATAATCTCAATGAAAGTAGAAAACCCCTGAAATCTAAGAAGTCACAATCTTGAAGTCTACTCCCACGATAACAGAGGGTTCTGGAGACATTTGCTGGGGATCTGAGTAAGGTTACTTTTGAAATCCAAGTGCGTGTTGTACTATTTTGATACTGGCCATTTTGATAATGCTAAAGAGTATGCTTTAACAATGATGGACCAATTATGATAATGTTGCTGTAGAAATGTTTTCGAATATGTAATAGCATACACTAATGTATATTGTATAAAGAAATCTAACAAAAGTATATTATTTAGGATCTAAGTGGATGATACTCCCTCCTTTGAAGTGTTCGAGGCCAGGCTGGACAGGGCTTTGAGCAACCTGGGCTGGTGGAGGTGTCCCCGCCCATGGCAAGGGTTGGACTGGATGAGCTTTAAGGTCCCTTCCAACCTGAATCAATCTATGATTCTATGGTTGATTCCTTAGAGCTGCAGTCTACAAGATAACACCTTAAACACCTGGTTCTCCATCTTGTCTTGCCAGCAGTTCTTGTTTGTTTGCTTTATGTATTAAAGCATCACTTCAGTATAACATCATATTAAATATCTGCTCTACAGAAGTAAACACACCTTTATTATTAATTACCTTAAAAAGTGGAAAAGGTTCCTAATTGCCTTTGCCTTTCAAACAACAGCTATTTTGTATTTTAAATTAGGGTAGTCAAAGGGTATTGACAGTCTGAAAGATTCCTCTCCCAACCCCCACTCCTCATTTATGTGCTAGTTTCTTAAATTATAGGAAAATTGCTATACAGTGTACTATAATGGAGAAACATATCTATTTTTATATAT
>NW_010198347.1:0-32251 GCF_000695765.1 Mesitornis unicolor
CCGGCCCAGCCCTAAACCACGACAAGTTTTCATTTTCAGCTGACTACCAAGATGTAATAGACAAAGGTGTAGGTGTTTGAATCCTTAAATATCAAAGATATATAGGAAGATATTTAATCATTACACTTGTTTAATTCTTAAAGATTTACCCAACTTAAGCAATTAAAATTTTAAGCATCTATTTTCAATTGCTTAAGCTCTCCAGGTGATCCCCAGGTATTTGAGAGTATCTACTGACTTGAGAAATCCAAGTATTCTAACAAAAATTAGATACCTTAGCACATGGCTAGTGTTAGGACAAAGAAATTCCTGCCTCCTCCCTTTATGTTAAAAAATCTTTTGTAAATTAAATTTTGTTCTCATAACAAAGCTCTTTTTTCCTTTATTCTTTTTGAATAAGAAAATGCATGTAAGAGAGCATAAATGCTACTTCGTGGGTTTTTTAACTCCGTTGGCAGTTAGTTAATAAATTTATGTGAAGGACCTTTTGATAGTTGAGCAATAAATTATTGACTAGACTGAACCCTCTTATTACAAATTTAATTTTGGAGCAGAATATCTGCATGTGCTCTTCAGTATATTTTTCAACAATCTGTTTCATTAAGGGGTCTCTTTTCAAAATGTAGTAATTGTGACTTTTAGGTGGACTTCACAGCTTCCACAGAAGCCACCAGACTGAAATTCTACTAATGTTTTTCTAAATATAAATATCTGGCAAAATTTACTCTATTTGGATTTCTTTTTTTCTTAGTAGCTCTAAGGTAGCAAATCACCAAAGCTCTTGCCTGATTTTATTTCAAAGCAATGTACTATTTCTCTGTTTCATTACTAATTCTTCTGGGTATAAATTCCTTATCTTTTATTCATCACAAGTAACTTCCTCACATTTGCAACTTTGTAATTGGTCTCAAAGTAGCATGTGCAGGTAGAATTGAAAATTAGAACTGAAACAGAAGAAAGCATTGTATTTAAAAAGTACTGAATAGGTAGCATCTGCCTTCTCATCAATGTTTAGTCTACTTCTTTGCAAATTATTATGTATTTATTTTGTTCATGACATACGAAGTGATGCAGAGATTAAAGCTTGACATTCAAGTCAGCCAAGGGAGAGGCATCTTGTTAAGTAATCCTTCTGAAGAAAAAAATAAAAAGAAAACAAAAGAAAGAAAGAAAGAAAATAATTGTGCACATAAAGTCTGAGTTAAAACTCACTCATAATCTGTTTTCCTGTAAAGGAAAACCTGTAAAGGAAATCTCTTTGCTTTGTTGGTTTTGACAATAATAATAAGTGTATCGTGGAAGTCAGTGTAGTTTATTTCCATTCCTTTTGCAGTACGTAATTAGTTCTTGTCAGAATCATTGAGCAGGATTCTGGTTTAATTTCTGTATGTATTTTATCACTTATGTATACACTCCACAGAGTCAAAATCAAATCTTTATACAACATTTGAGATGTTTAGCTTTACTGAGACTCTCCAGATTAAAACAAACAAAAAACCAAGAAAAAATAACCCCAAAAAAACAAAAAAACCCATTTATAGCTCATTGTAGATGATGCACAAGTAGAAAACTCTTCATTTCTTGTAACTTCAGCTATCATAGAGTTGGGCATATTGCCTAAACTAGCTATGCATGCTCCTTCCATATTCAGATGGGAGAAACAACTACCTCCAGAGGCTCATTTAATTCATTTTAGCTAATAATCTGAAATATCTGTGCAAAACACTTTTTGTGACAACTGTCTTTCCAGTTGTACTTATATTTACACATTATTCTCAAGTATCTGACAATTTCTGCCAAAGAGACACTGGCAGGAAGCAGGTCAATTTGGGTTTATTATTATCACTTTATTTAAAATATTTTAACTGTAGAAATAAAATTATCTAATGATAACTTATTGATTACCTCTACTCTTTGAAAGAAAAGAAAAGAGAAAAGAGAAAAGAGAAGAAAAGAGAAGAAAAGAGAAGAAAAGAGAAGAAAAGAAAAGAAAAGAAAAGAAAAGAAAAGAAAAGAAAAGAAAAGAAAAGAAAAGAAAAGAAAAGTGAAATATGGACCTATAGAAAAGAAAAAAGAAAAAAGAAAAGAAAAGAAAAGAAAAGAAAAGAAAAGAAAAGAAAAGAAAAGAAAAGAAAAGAAAAGAAAAGAAAAGAAAAGAAGAAACGGGAAATGCCGCAGATTTTTTATTCACAAACGTTGAGATGATCCTTTAATAAAGAAACTAAGTGAAGAGGAGGAAGAATAAAATATCTCAGTTTCTTCATTGTATCATCCAAAGAATTATTTTTTTTTCCAAGGAATAGAAAATCCCTAAACAATTTATTGCAGAATTTACCAGTCTTTACATTTAGATTTTTTGCTCTCTCTATGCCTATCATAAATTTCTCTATCTCCAACTGAAGCCTATTTTAATGAACCTCTTTATGCAAGCAGTTTAAAATAAGTAGTGTACTCTGAACTTAATACATAGTATAGTTTTTCACTTAATGGCTTCTGGGAATGGTATTATTTCCTGTTGTTGCCTCTGAGGTTTACATGTAGTCAATAGCATAAGAGTTTTTCAGTGAGTTGAATAGACAGAACACATTCATTTCATTCTTCTTTTTCTTGATGTAACTTAACATTCTTCTGTATTTGCTATTTTTAATTCATTAGGACCAATAATTATATTTAATTTAAATAACAATCATAGATAATCAAATTAAAATCCTTCCTTTCTTCGTAACTCAAAGAAATGTTTCTAGTTTATTTAGCTTTTTTACCATGACAGAAACATGCTAAACAGCTTACAAGGTTTATTTTTGTTAACATTTGGCACTGCTGAATTAGTATAGCAGAGAAAAAAAACACAGGTGAAGAGATGAGAAAGAAGTGAATAAACACAACCAAATTATTCTCTTGTCAATGCGAGACAATGAACATATGAAGTGGAAGGAACAGGCCAATATGCCAGCTGTCAAACATGATTTCTTGCAAGCAATATGTAATTTTTAAAACCCATCAAAGATTCCCCTTCCTTGTTTGATTGAAGTACTGCTTACCCAAAGGCTGGATAAGGAATGTTTTTTCTGTCCAGTTTCTTTTTTCTTTTTTAACCTGTTTCATACTACACAAAGACAAGACCCTTCCAATAATTTTACATGAGAATCAGTTTAGTCATTGAGATACAGATTCATGGTTCTGTGCTGAAATTCTTCAGATCACTGCTCTAAGTAAGAGATTGCTGGTGACTTCAAATGTCTTCCTTTCTCTAATCAGAAGTTTCCTTCAATAGCAAAATATTACATTTTCACTGAAGGTACTACTGAAATATAATTGATAAAATGAATATTAAGAATAAAATTTATATTTAAAAATTTTGACTCCAATGGATTTGAGGTATTGCTGGTTTTTTATTTGGTTGGTTGAAGTAATTTTGTTTCTAAAAAAAATTTTGATAATTTGTAATTTATGAACAGTCACTGTTTATCTTCATGCCAGTTTTTGTAATCTGGTAGAGAAAACAACGTAGGCTTCAACACAGTGAGTACTTAATTTGGAACATAAGTACTTATGGGAAAAGGTCTCACAATTTCTTGTAATACATATTTAAAGTTAAGAACAACTTAGGGCTTTTTTTCTAAATAAAATTATTAGTCATACTCATCTGGCACTTTTTAAGAATGTCAAAACAGACCAGGAAACCTCTAAGGCATTATGAAATCTTATAACAATCTTGTAAGAGAGCTAAATCTGGGACAACCATGAACAAATGTTACCACAATAAGATAGATAATTCTAGCTCCATTCTCGAGCTGGAAAAGGTCTTTCAAGTCATCTGTGTAATCTCTAAATTTGCAAACTCAGTTACATAGTAAGTGTAAAGAAAGGCTTATCCCTCCTCTTTCACTCCTTCCCACACCCATGATAACATATTCTGAAAAAAATTTCTCACCACCAAGGAAACACATGAGAGGGTTTCACTTATTACAGCTGAAGCAAAATCTCTTCTGAAGAAATACAAGCATTCTCCCAAAAGATAGAAGTCTTTTATTCCTTCTATTCTCTATTTTGGTCTTTTTCCCCACTGAGGTGGCCAGCTGCCAGGCCGCTATATCCAGGCACTGTCTCACTCCTCATTGTCAGGATGGGAGAAGTAGATGAAAAAGCTTATGGAGTGAGACAAAGGCAAAAAAAGATTTACCAGTTACCATCACGGGCAAGAAAGACTTGACTTGATAAAAAATAATTTAATTTATTGCCAGTGTAGAAGAAGGTACTAGAACAGAGTTGAGTAGTGAAAAACAAAGACTTAAACTAAAACACTTCCTGCCACCCCCACCACTTTTTCACAGGTTCAACTTCACTCCTTCATTGCCAAGTCCTCATTCTCCTCCCCCAGCTTCCCAAGCAGCACAAGAAGGATATGGGATGGCAGGTTATGGTCAGTTTGTTTCTCTCTGTCACTCCTTCTTCCTCACACTTTTTCCCTGCTGCAGTGCAGTTCTTTCCAATAGATTGCAGTCTTTTTGGATAAACCTGCTCCAGCATAAGTCCTCTGCATGGTCTCCACTTCCTGACAGAAGTCTGCTCCACAGTGGGCCCTTCACAGGCTGCAATGTAGATAGTTGTTCCAGTGTGGTCCTCTCCATATGCTGCAGGGAAAATACCTGCTCCACTTTGGTCATTTCCATGGGCTGCAGGGGAATATCTACTCCAGTGCTTGGAGCACCTCCTCCCACTCCTTCTCTCACCTTGCTGTTCACAATGCTGTTTTGCACACATATATTTTCTCTTGCTCCTCACACTGCCAAGCAGCATTTTTCCCTTTTTTAAATACACTATCACAGAAGTGCCACCATCTTGGCTGAAGGGTTCAGCCATGCCCTGCAAGTGGGTCCACTGAAGCTGGCTGGAACTGGAACAGGGCAGGCCTTGGCCTTTTCTCACAGAACCCACCTACTGCTTAAAGATTGTAGAAATAACAAATATTATAATAACATTTTGTTACCATACTTCCTGTGGTGTACTCTCTTTGCCTGCATCAGTTACAGGACATAGACTCTTAGTTTTTACAACACTACAATTTTCTTTATAAATGCAAAATCTTTATTTAAACATAAATAACAACCTCCTGATGTTTAACCTTTAATTCTTTGCTCTTTGTAGACATTACATTCCAGTCACCTAGAAAATGCACTAGGCATTTTTGTTCTACTGCTGAGCAAAGCATACCTTCTGACATATTCGTTGTCTGGATCTAATAACTATGCTACACATTGTCTCATTGATCTTCCTTAAATATTAGATCTAGCAGCCTTATTTGTCACAAAATATAATTTCTCAGAAGGGAAACATGACACAAGTGCTTATGCTACGCAACCCAAATTTCATCACTGTTAGGTAAATGCTTTACTTTCTAAAGAAGATCATTGTAATTGGTTTTCTTTCTAAGGCAACATATAACGTAATTGTACTAATTGAAGAAGAATAGGAAGGACTGCAAAGTCCCCATTCCAATATATATTGTTCTTACAGATTTTTATGGGAGTTACAAATCCTATCAGATAGACTACGGAATTAAGCATCCAGAATGTTCTCCAAATTTAGAGGTAAGGTCAAATCTGCCTTATAAATTACTACTGAGGAATTTATCCTCATTAAAATGGCCGATAGAGTCAAGTACCCTGATACTCAATAAAATACCTAATACATTCAAAAGCAGATTGGGATCTTTTAAAATTGTTTTTTGTTATTATTATTCCATATGAAGATTCAATGCATCTGGCTCTTGTATCTAAAATAAGGAACCTTTGGAGATTTTTAAGATCTCCCTGTTTACAATATGGAGAATTTAACCATCTTAGAATATCATTATGCTCTATGCCAACAATTTAGCAGATAATTATCTCAGCTGGGTAAACCAATCATAGCTTAATTACAAAACTGAAAAGAAGGCCATTCCTCTGTTAACTTTTGTAGGAAAGATCTGTTGACTTTAACCCCGGGTAACACTGTGAATCTGATTATTGATCAGCAGAAAGAGAAACTCTTGCTACTCTGTATGAACTTGTTATAGACACAGTTTTATGCACCTAGCATTGATTACATTTTGAATATATCTTCCTAATTCACATCTGCATATTCTATAAGATACTTCTAATTTGTACATAACAATATTTTTCCATGTACCACAAAAAAAAAAAGTATGCCCAAAGAATAAATAATCATAGAATCATAAAATCATGGAATCATAGAATTGTTTGGGTAGGAAGGGACATTTAAATGTCATCTAGTCCAACCCCTCTGTAATAAGCAAGGACATCTTCAGCTAGATCAAGTTGCTCAGAGCCCCATCCAACATGACCTTGAATGTTTACAGGCATGTGGCATCTAACACCTCTCTGGGCAACCTGTTCCAGTGTTTCGGCATCCTCACTGTAAAAATATCTTCCTTATATCTAGCATGAATCTACCTTCTTTTATTTTAAAAACATTACCCTCTCATCCTATTGCAACAGGCCCTACTAAAAAGTCTGTCCCCATCGTTCTTGTAAGTGCCCTTTAAGTATTGAAAGACCTCAATAAGGTCCCACTGGAGCCTTCTCCAAGCTGAACAACCCTAACTCTGTCAGCCTTTCCTCATAGGAGGATGATTATAGTATAGGCAAGCATACTGTGGGTAGGTAAGGACTCTACCAGATGGAAGCTGCCAAATAAAAGGTCTCTAGGTATCTTGAATCCATGCTGATAGTAAATGTAAGTTAAAGCCTGTACCAATGCATCTTTCTGTTTTCTTCTCACTTTCAAATAGATCAATAGGTAGACAGGTAGATGATAGATGGACAAGCCATCAATTGTATGTGCAAATCTCATCTCCATTTTGCTGTCATCTCTGTCTTAAACACTATCAAACTGAGTCCTAATCTCTTAGTCCCAACTGGTTTGAAGGAAAAGTTTAAAAGCAAACCCTACATGTTAGAAAAGACTTGAGACATGTTAGAAAAGACTTGAGGCATGTTAGAAAAGACTTGAGTCATATTAGAAAAGAATGTTACTCTTCTTTACAGAATGAAATGCATCACTTTCAACAGCACATGCAGTCATACAATATCTTGAAAAGAGTAAAATTTCTTAAAATGATCAGAAGGAAAAAGAGAAATACCTGCCATTAAAACAATACTGCCCTTCCGGAACAGGGTTGTTTTCTTTCTCAAATGCAAGACACTCTGTCAAAACCTTGCTATATCTACTGTAAGATTTTTAAAACTCTTTGTGCTTTTATGTGCATTGCTATTAAAAATCTCTTTATTCTTTAATCAAGGGATGATGTGTTGGTGGTTAGTAATGAAAAAGGACATATAAACATCAGCTATAAAGGTGAAGCTTGCTTTTTTTTTATTAACTTGGATCAATTTGATATGCACAACTTCTATGCCCTTTGGAAGAACTGCAAGTATTGATACATCTAACTTACACTTTTATAATGGAGAAAATTATTTAGCTTACTAAGACAACATTCTCATTTCTATCCTGAAACAAAGGATAGTTGATAAAGTATCAGCAAAACTAGGCAATGATAAAATTATAAAAGAAAAATATTTACATCTAGCAATATATGAAAGGAAATATAGAATTACAAAATAAATCAGGATGAGAGGAACCACTGGATTTCATGTAAGGAAGAGGTTTTAGTGTAAGCTTAATGTTAGTGAATTTAATAGTACTGATAAAAAGAATAAATAGCAGATTTAATTAATTCAGGAATGAATTAGCAGGAGTCCTTATTTAAAACACAAGATAATTATCTGTGCCTGTTTTAAGAGATCACTCTTTACAAAATAATTAGATGAATACAAAAAATAGAACTGTTGGACATGATTTTCATAGGTTTGGAGAAACTATAGGATCAAGAAGTGATGAAATTCCATCTATTAAAAAGTTTATCATAAAGAAGAAAAAAGCCAATCTTTTCTACCCACTGGAAAACAGCAAGAAAATCACTTAATATGCAGTACAGAAGACTATTATGTGAGAGCTCCCTTTCCCAACTTTTTCAACGATAAAGGTAATTAAAATATTGGGATAGGCTAAGGACTAAGGACTTATATTTCACTGGTGCTTTCATGTTTCTCACAATGTTGCACTGTTATTTAAAAACAAAACAAAACAAAAAGTGATGGTTGTCCAGGTATACTTGATTCTGGCCTATATTTATGAATGAATAATAGTTCACTTAAGAAAATAATGATTCTATCATCCTATTGGACTAAGAAACAAATCACATTAATTAGGATGAAGAAATTTAGCATTGACTGCTTATAAATACAAATACTTATTGCTAGACTAATTTCCTTGAGCTTCAACTCTCTAACAGATATTATTTTAAGATTTAGAGAATTACCTTCGTTTTCTTGAGAGTAAGAGAAAAAAAAAGAATCAATGTTAAGATGGGCTAAATCAGCTTTTAGAGTAATTTTTTTGTTTGCACTGTTTAAAGTTAACTCTTTCTTCTGTGCTCATCTTTCTGTTTGTTTGTTTGTTGTTTGGTTGGTTGGTTTTGGCTTTTTGTTTTTGTTTTTCTGAGCAGAAAAGCTATTCTTAAACTAGAGCTGTTCCACTTCTCAGACATTTTAAAATGACCTGGTTAGAAATATCTTGGTTTGGGCTTAATCACAGGATCCTGCTCTTCAACAGATCAGTTAATAATCTGTATCCATAAAATAAGACTATGCAGCAATAGTGACGTATTTTCTGGGTTTTGTTTATGCTTTAAATTAAAATAACTGTCCTGGGCTAAATCATATAAAGAGATTTCACTTTACATTGAAGTATTTAACACACTTTTCTTACTCAAGTAAGAAAAAGTTAGTTTTATAAGCACTTAACTATGAGTAACTATTGTTAGTCTACATGTCCACTAATGTTAGATTTTTTTTCACTTGAAAGCACACTGTTAAAGAGAGTGTTATTTTAATTTCTATTACTGTTCTGTATGAAGTAATTATCTCAATCAGACATAAGAGCAGTGTCTCTATGAAATGTTTTATTCCTAACATGCTCAATTTCCCAAGAAATTTAAAAGATAGACTGTTCTAAATGCATATGATTATCTACAGTCATTTGAAAAGATTTTTTGAAATTGTTTGTTTTGTGAACATTTGCTGTAATCTTAATGATGGTAGGAGCTATTAAAGAATTTATAACTGTAAATCCTAAAACTTAGATAAATAAAGAGCTACAGTAATTGTAGGTCTTTATTCAAGTTCAGTAAAATATTCTGCATTACAGCCACCTACTGAACTGGTAGTTCAGTCAAGATTATTTAAACATTCAAATTCTGTACTATAATTTTGTATCTCAGCCAATGTCCTTAAGAAAGTAATATTGGACTGCCCCAAAAAATAATTCCTTTTTTTTCTCAGTAAATGAAAGGTGAATTTTTCATGAGAAACAAAAACTTCATTAAAAATATAGTCTTCATTTTGTTCAATTACCTTTTGCCATCTTGCAAGCAACTTCATAATTCCATGCTTAAAAAGTTTCTTATGTTTATGAGCAGAAAGCAGTTCCAAGAATGATTTGATATCCTCATCAGCAGTGAAGGTTTTACCATTCAAGGCTTTTCGTAAACAACAAAGCAAATAGTAATCTGATGGTGCTAGACCTGGAAAACATGGTGTATGTGGTAACACATCCCATCCCAGCTGCAACAATTTGTAATGAGTGACCAAGCTTGCATAAGGTCTAACATTATAATGGAGAAGCACAACACCTTTGCGATTCACCAATTCTGGATGCTTCTGTTTGATGAGATCATTTTATTTATCCAGTTGATGAAAGTACATGTCCGAATTAATGATTTGGTTCCTTGGAAACAATGCAAAATGCATTATACCTTTGAAATCCCACCAGACTGACAGCATCACTTTCCTTCAGTGAATATCTGTTTTGGAAATGCTTTGAGCTGGTTCATCACTCTTGCTCCATGATCTTTTTAGTTCATCATTGTTGCAGATGGTCCATCTGTCACCGTCTGTCATCATATGATTCAAAACTGGATCATTTTCTTCACGTTTCAAGACAGTGAGATGAATTTAAGCTCATGTGGTACCCAAATATCAAGTTTCTTACTGTATCCAAGTTGTTTTAAATGGCTTTCAATGCTTCATTTTGATATGTTAAGATTCACAGCAATCTCTCATGTCATTAAATTCTGATTGGAGTCTATCAATGCCCTTTTTTGTCATTATCAACTTTGATTGGCCTTCCTGAGCATGGTGCATGTTTAACATCAACTATCTCTTGATCGAAATTTATCAACTCAATTCTGACACTGCCATAGTTTTAAGGCATCTTCACCATACACATTACATAACTTTGTATGAGCTTGCACAGCATTTTTTTCCTTTTAGGAAATAATAGTGCAAAATATGATGAAAATGTTCCTTTTGATTTTACATGTTGAAACTGACGTCAAATAATTGTTAACAAAGTCATGCACTTTCCTTTTCTAAAACAAACTTGAACTGTTAGTTGTCAAGTTACATAATGAATTTGCAGTTTAAAATGCAGTTAGTTACATTTCAAGACATGTATGTACATCCCTTAAAAAACCCAAAATTACTTTTTGGCAGACCTTATATATTAAATATTGTGGAAAAAAAATTCAGTGGCTATATTTTTTATTGCAAGTGTTGGGTGTTTTTGTTGCTGTCTTTGGATTATTTTTAAAATTTTGTCCATAAAGTCAGCAGGCAAAATTTTTTATAAGTAAGAAAAAAGTATCTGGTAGATGCATATCTCTTAGATGCATATAATTGTTGTTAGGAAACAATGTGAGTCACATGGAAAATTACAGATAGCAGGAAAGTATTGTACCATCTATATATATACATATATATTCACTTTTTGTCACATGGAGAAACACCTACATGAATGGGATTTAATTCAGTTTGGTTTTTTTTAAATCTTGCATATGATAGTCAGTTATTCATGAGTCACTAAGTAAGCCAGACTTTTATTGTTTGTGCCTTAAATTGCAGTAATGCTACACTTATACAAGTTTCCAGAACCAGATGAAAGGACCTACCTAGATCCTTTAGTAATCAATTTGTAGTTGCTTGCTTAGTAAGGTAGGTTGCTTACTTACCTAGTAAGTAACTTGGCATATCACAAACATACAGAGCTGAGTTAACAAACTTTTAATACAATTTATCTAAATTTTTATTAATCTATTAAAAGGTCACAGATATTTAAAAACCAATATGCAGTAATATGAAGGGAATGTTATACCCTTTCTGCAGTTTTATTGATTGTTTAGAAGCTCTATTCAGTATAAATAATTTGAACACCTAAATGAAGTTGACTGGAAGATTTAAGGCAACTAAATTTAAAGTTCTGATGCTGTCAATTCAAACTCAGCTGTCCCTTAAACTAAGAGATGGGAAAGGTTCAGATGTGTGTGATCTTCCTGCTCGTAGAGTATAGAGAGGCCTTCTATCAAATGTAAGATACACCTTCAGTGCAGAAACAAGGTGTATCACTGCATTATCCAGTGCCTACGCCTTATAGCTACATGTACCAGGCTGTACTCATCATTTTTCCTGCTTTCTTACCATTGAATTTGGAATCTTTTTTTTTAATATTCAGTAACACAGACTGAACATGAAATGCTCTTTCTGCCAGCATAGACTTATTTGCTAAGAGCAAAAAAGGATATGAATTCACTCTGGCAGGAATAAATTGAATCCAGTTTTCCCACTACCTAGATCAGTCCTTTAATTACTAGATTATTAAACACATACGGGATTGTTCTTTGCAAGGAAGTCCTGACAGTTCAGTGTATATAGAGAGTTTTAGGTGTTGGATTGTAGCTTCAGAGACTTTCAACTTAAAAGGTTGCACACTAAAGCTATTTAAGAGTATTTCAGCCACTCTCACCCATTTCTATTTCTTCCTGTTCAACATTTCTTACTGTCTGGCCCAGAAATCTCATTTGCACATATTATCCTCTCTTGCTTAACTATTGTCTTCAAATATAAAAGTTTTCATATACCAAACTGTGGTGAATTCTTCAGTCAGTGCTGGGTGTCATCATAACTCTCTTTTGCATCTGTGTTCAACTGTTTAAAATGTATAGCTGTTTAGTTGAAGGCTTACATTTCATTTTCATGGAATTGTGATCCTAAAACGTAGTGTAGCACTGACTTCTGCGGAATGGCAGTTCACACATGTCTACTCGACTGCTTCATCGCAGTACATGTGAAATATATCTCATATCTTCTGTTCTTTTATTTGTTAGGTTTGGGGTCCTCAGCCAATAGGGGGCTGACACTACCATGTATTGACCACAGAGCAGATTCGACCAGGGTATAAATGGGGCCCCGCCGGAGGACTCATTTGAGTCAGTCTTCCTCGGAGCAGCGGGTCTGCAGTCGGGGACTCTCCCCTTGAGTTGGGACACCACTTAAGGTAACTTCTCGAGATTGAGAGCCCTCCCTTTTTGGTGAGTGAGTGCACATTTTGGATCGTTTGGCCAAAAACTTAAGAATTCTTAACTCAGCTATGTCTAGTAATATTCCCAACCAGCATATCGAACCTGTATTTTTTAAATATCAGTGGAAAGTTATTTTGGTGAATGAAGTTTTGTCTGCTTCATTTCAGTTGCAGATTAAAGCTTGTTTGAGTTCATTATTTGTGTGTGTGTAGCCATTTTGGTGAGATTTAGTGACAATACCTAAGACAGGATTTTAAAAAAGCTGTTAATATAGTCCATGATTTATTGCCACAATTAAAATATTTATTTCTTTCATAAGCAATTGTTAGCCCTTTTCACAGTAGAATACTGTTTTATAAAGGCAATTATAGAGCCCCAGGAAATCAGTGGGACTGAAAAGATATATATTCATATGTAAACCCTAAAATACATAAAATAAACGGAAATTACAGGTCACAAATTTGAAGTGTCTTTATTGTATGTTATATAAAGTCACTAAAATCTAATTTACAAGGGGTTTTTTTTAGATAAATTAATTGCTCACTACATTAATAGAATGGTTTTTGATTTTCTGAATAGGAAATTCATGAAAAGGCTTTTATGCTAAATATTTGTTTATTTTCAAACTAAATAGACCTGGCATGCAAACGTAATTTCAAAAAGCACAAAGCATCTACCTGCACCAGAGTCCTACATATTAATTAGTGAAATTGTAAAAACATACAATTGCAAGAGTTAGATAAGTAACATCACATGAAAATATTATATTTTTACAGTACAATCTTAAAATCTCTTTTTGCAATTTAAATTACATCAGCTGGAAAGTTAAAATTGCTTGAACTTCGTTGCTCTTTGATATAAAAGTGAATAAAGATTCATCTATGCTAGATGCTTTATTTTGACATTATAACTTCTAGTTCAAAGGAAAAAGACTTGAAATGCTTTTCTTGCAAATATTTTAAATAGGAGCTGCCAACCTATTTCTAGACATTAGCATGTCAATTTTATTTTCTTATTCAATCTACCTCAAGAAATCAGAGGCAGATACATAGAACTTCCTGTCTGAGTATCCCCTGACACTCCGCAACTTTCACATGTCTCCTTAGCGAAGATGAAGTCTATATTGTACAAAGTGATAAATCCTTTTTTTTTTTTTTTCAAAAAACTCCACATATATACAACGTGAATATACAACAATAAAATAGTTATATTTTTTGGAAGTTAGATTTCCTATTAGCTGGTTTGTGTTTAGCTTCTTTAGGCGCAGCTTCAGATAAGAATGACTTGTTTGACAACATAAAGGTTTAAAAATGTTTGTTTTTTTACCACTGATTTTAATGCTGTGTCTTTTAGTAATTTACATTGTATAATGCATTGTAATAGGAATTCCATGAGTATTGCCCCACCTGGAGTACTGCATCCAGTTCTGGGACCCCCAGTATAAGAAGGACATTGAGCTGTTGCAGTGGGTCCAGAGGAGGGCCTCGAAGAAGATCAGAGGGCCAGAGCACCACCCCTACAAGGACCAGCTGAGAGAGTTGAGGCTGTTCAGACTGGAGAAGACGAGGCTCCAGGGGGACCTTAGTGCGGCCCTCCAGTACCTGAAGGGGTTCTAGAGGAAAGCTGGGGAATGATGTTTTACAGGTGCAGGTAGTGATAGAACAAGGGGGAATGGTTTTAAACTGGAAGAGTGTAGAATTAGACTAGGTATTAGGAATAAATTCTTCACTGGGAGGATGGTGAGGCACTAGAACAGGTTGCTCAAGGAAGTTGTGGATGCCTCCTCCCTGGAAGTGTTCAAGGCCAGGCTGAACAGGGCTTTGAGCAACCTGGTCTAGTGGGAGGTGTCCCTGGCCATGGCAGGGGGGTTGGACTGGATGAGCTTTAAGGTTCCTTCCAACCCAAACCATTCTATGATTCTGTGATTCTATGATTCCAGAAATCTAGGAATATATTTAGAATAAAATTCTAATAAGTGTAAGACTGAAAAGTCGATATTAAAAGGAAAATAAATTTTCAGTGGAATTTTAGAAAACAAAATATTTGCGAACAAGCAATTAATTTGGTTTTTACTGCTATTGCTGTTTACTGATTCAAGTTTAATTACATTTGAACTACTGGCATCTGATTGGGCTATGAACTTTAGCATATTTATATACTGATAGAGAAGTGGATCCCTCTAGCCTGGAAGCATAGAAGCTAGCTAGCTTGGAAGCGCTTATCAAAACTACACTCAAACATAAGTGAAAAATTTGTCTGATTTTAATGTTTTGGTTCTTTTCGGTTCTTGGTTTAGATTTCTAGGCTGCTTTTAGACCAATGGCTGCTGATACCAACATCATCAATTCCAGTAATGTACTGGCTAACAAAACCAAACACAGTGTAAACACACAGAGAAGTCCATATAAGAATAACACTTAAGTTGAATTTACAAAAGCTAGAAAAACCACAGGAGAAAGCTATTTCAGTAGAATTTGAAATGTTAATGCACCTGTAGGCTAAGACATGTCTTCCATTAACGGTAATGACAATAATCAATATAAAACACTTAAGATACACATTAAAGGATTTTTAATTTTTTATTTTTTTTAAATCATAATAGAATGAGGAGGTGTAAGGATCTGTCTGGTTCATAGTATAAACAGGTTTCGGTAATGTTCAGTGCACCAGGTGACACATGGGGGGGTTGCAGGAGCAACTCACCCTTAGATTGCCTTGAGGGCCTGTCTCTGCAGAGACACCCACGGGGAGCTGCGTAGATAATTCAGCCCTGAGTTGTCTGGTAAGCAGGAAACTAAACAGGGCAGTGCTGCATCATTCAAAGAACCAAAATCTGAGTTGAGCCTTGAAATCCCCCAACAAATAGTATGTCCTGAGTCCCAATCAAACCACTATTCAGTTGCTTAAAAGTAAGACAAAGATAAGCTGGAGGACTTCTATCTGGCTCCAACAGACCCAAACAGTACAAAGATATGCAAGAGATAGAGCATACAGAAGGGAATAACATCCATGAATAAATAAAGATAAGGGGAAGCATTGCAGATGAAATACCCCAGGTGGTCCAATCTACTCAGACATGCCCCTTCCTGCATGCAACACCAGGGGATAAAAACCTTAAGATTCATGTTAGAAGTGGGGAGTTACTTCTCCAGCCATGGAGTGATGAGAAACTTCCCCCTTGGTTGAAATGCTGACCAAGGGAACTTACGTGGAAGCCTTTACCTGGAGGGTTAAGTGAATATTTGGTAGGCTTTAAGTTTGTAGTTGCAGGTGATTGACTAACACACATGTGGTATTCTGAGTTGTTTGTGAGTTGTGATAGTGTGTTCCATGAATCGCCTGGGACTTGTAGTAGTGAATTTTGTGAGTAGCCTGGGAGTTGTTGTGAATTGCTTAAGGGCAGTAATAATGAATTTTGTGAGTGGTCTGCGGCTTGTCGTGAATTGCCTGTGGGCTGTAATAGTGCATTTTGTGACTGTTGTAGTTACAACAGCGCATTTTGTGAATCTCTTGTGGTTGTAATAGTGTAGTCTTGCTTTTAAAACTGCAGTAGCACATTCTTGATTGTATCCATAGAACTTGCAATAGTGACGTACTGGATCTGCACATGTTGTTCAAATAAATTGTTAAATTTGAACTCTGCAGTAAAGTCTCTTTTCATCACAGGGGGGATGTTTTCAAACTGAATTGACAGTAGATTTAGATTAGCTATTAGGAAGAAATTATTTTCTGTAAGAGTAGTGAGACACTGGAACAGGTTGCCCAGGGAAGCTGTGGATGTCTCCTCCCTGGAAATTTTCAAGGCCAGGTTGGATGGGGCTTTGAGCAATCTGGTCTAGTGAGAGGTGGGAGGTTTGGACTAGATGATCTTTAAGGTCGCTTCCAACCCAAACCATTCTATGATTCTATGATTAACCCCTACCTTCTGATCCTGAGCATCCAACAATGTGTTTTTAGCCATCTGCTTGTTCAGACCATCCAGCCTCCCTTATTGCAGAAGGCAATGTCAAAAATCTTCCTAAAGTTGAGCTAAATGACCTCTATTCCTTTCTCATCAGTCACAAACCTAGCTATTTTATCAGAGAAGGCAGCATTCAGGTTTGTCTAGAATTATGTACCCTTGGCAAATGATGACTGTTCTCAATCACTTTCTTTTTCATTTATTAGGGATGCTTATAGTACCATTCATCTCAAAAGCCTGGAATTTAATGTCAGATTTGGATACTAACTGAAGGAGTCTAGCATCGTTCTACTTGAGTTTAATATTTAACAGTCACTTGTATGTTTTTTAGTGTAGTTGATGAAGTGATGACATAATCTTCAACTGTCACCCCAGGCCTTTACTGTACGTAAAATAACAGTGCACAAAATAACTGCTAACTATCTATTTAAAATATATCTATGAGAGGCATTACACCTTATTATTATACAAAACTAAGCAACAATAAAACAAGATATTAAACACCCAGTCATTCATCCATTGCTATTACAGCTAAGCAAGCTATAGAAGACCTCTAAAGATGGTAAGACAAGTTCAGAAAAAGCAAATCTGTCAACCTGACCCCTGTGTTGTTAGTACAGAGTCTGTGGCCTGTACTATAGAAGTGGCAGTACTATATTTACAAGATAGTAGGGCGACACAGTTTCAATCCCCTCAGGTTGTGGCTTTTTTAGAATGGATACTTCTTTGCTTGAAATGTGTATTTGTAGAGTACAGGAGCTGCACAGACTTAGAAAGTTCATAGCGCTGTTGGACAGTAAAACCTCCAGGAAGTGAAAAAGTAAAGACAATTGATAGAAGACTACTCACTCATCCAAAAGTGTTGGATAAAATTCTAAATAATGAGAGGTAGGTAAGTGTGTGCAGAGTTTCCCACCAGAAGAACACATATAAGAGCAATTTCACAGAACAAGAACTTCTCACCTCTTTCTCACTGCATAAATCCATGTGAAAACTCTGAAAATACAACTGTTTCCACAGAATAGAAGAAACTATAAGATATAGCTGCATATGGTTATTCAGCTCCAGATACATTCCAGTCAGAAGTACTATTTGTCCAAGAGATCTTCAAGTACGTTAAGTGGGAAAAGCCCAATCAAACCTTTTAAATTCTTCATTTAAAAGAACAGAAACAATGTTCTGCAATAGAATAAACTGAATAGATTTTTAATTTAGTGGGCAAAAATGAAGCAGAAGTACTGCCAGAGAAGTAGTGACTTCTTCTTTCAGTACTAAGGATACTGGATAATATGATATTTCAGGGCTCACAGATGGTTTCAGTGAGCTCACAGAACTGAGCTCTGAAATTATTTCTGTCCCACAGGTGAAAAAAGCCAATAAGTGGGAGATTTTGGGAACAAGACAGAGATTAAGGAACTATTTTAAGGTCGAACAATTAGAATTGTGAACAGGGCTGAAAAAGGAAAAAGCCAGAAAAAAGTGATGCCCTATGGAGAAAAGACTATCAGTTTTTGTAACTATGCTAACATGAAAGTATCTTTCTTTTCTTTTAGTGTAGACTGGTCTTACTAGACAGAGAACACCTGAGGCAATATACAATAACTGCTAAAACTTAATAAATCACATTTGAGAACAGAATGACCTTGATTTGAATGACATGTCATGGATTTCTTATGCTCACAGAATTAAATTATCTGGAGATTTTTTTATTATAGATGGCTCTTTCCTAACATCTTTGTCTGTCACAGGATAAAGCTATACCATACTTAACCTTGACAGATAAGGAAGAGTTTATTATAGAACTAGGAATTAGTTTTAGCTTAGGTTTAACAGATCATAAATTTATTGTAGAGGTACAGATATACTGAATGAGATCATGAATGAAAGATATAAAGACTGATGTCTGAAGTCCATAATGAAGGAAAAAACATACTGGCTTAAAAATGTACCCTAAATTACTGAGTGACTGAAGGTATTTTACAGTATAGCAAAGAAAGGGAAGAGAGAAGAAATATAAAACAGACTTTCTAATTAACAACTATATAAATTAGGAAGATGTAAACTGAGGTATAAACCAAGCAGAAGTAAAGAAAACAAGTCCATATTAAATACTTAAGAACAAAAGGGTCCATTTACAGATAGAAGTAGTAGACCTATCAAGTTTAACAGAAAAATTTTTCATTTTCAGAGAGTACTGATTTTTGACTTTGGCAAAAAGATGATTGATGTGTTAATACCATAGCATATTCTTTCAATAAAAACCCCCAACAATGTACACACACTCTAAACAAAAATTTTACTTTAATATCAGAACATTTTAATCTTTCTTAAAAAAGAGGTTTTTATTCTGCAAGATCTACAGATCATTAATGCTTATTTTCAATTTGTCTTAGGATGCAAACATGATGTAGAGTGAGTATTTTGCTAACATTTTAAGAGAAAATAGGATAATCTCCATAATCACAAGATTCTTGGTCTTGCAAAATCTCTAGAAAACTACAGAACTACTCATATGTCATCAATGAATAACGTATTATTTAAATTAAGATAAATAATGCTAGGTATTCCATGAGTGCAACAGATGTTTATGGCAAGTATATATGTCAAGATAACATGATTTTTTCTTCTGATGAAACTACAATGTTACTTTATGAAAAATAAGTAAGTTGGAACAGGACATTTTATTTCTGAAAGGCATTTCCTTTGGTCCTGTTTAGTATTTTGATTAAGAAATCAAAGCAAAAAAGATAGCATGTTGTAACATCTATACATTAGTTATAAAATTCAATAATTGACCACTTTAAAAAGTAAATCTGAGAAGTTAATCACAAACCTTTGGGAGTCTAGTACTAGAGTACTTCTTAATTATCAGGGTTTACATACAGAAAAATAATACTGAAATTAAGTGACGATTGTGAAAGTCTGAACTAAAAAAGAAAAAAGCACTTACAATTACAAATTATTTTGAAGTATCAGTTATGCAGTTTTACACTTGATTCTCTATTTTCTTTTCAGGCAAAAGATGACGTGCAATAAAATTCTTGTTGGCTTAAGACTATTTCTTTATTTTCTTCCATTGGGTTTTGTCTTGTGAGTTTAACCTGACAATTTTAAGAAGTTTTCTTATGTGAGAAAGTGAAAAATCATTAGGCCTGGCTGCATCAAAAGAAGTATGACCAGGAAGGCGAGAGAGGTGATTCTGCCCCTTTACTCTGCTCTTGTGAAACCCTACCTGGAGTATTGTGTCCAGTTGTAGGGACACAATAAAAAAGGTCATCAAGCTGTTGGAGCAGGTCCAGAGGAGGGCCACAAAGATGATCAGAGGGCTGGAGCACCTCCCCTGTGAGGACCAGCTGAGAGAGTTAGGGCTGTTCAGCCTGGAGAAGAGAAGACTCCAGGGTGACCTTATTGTGACCTTCCAGGTCCTGAGGGAGTGCTACAGGAAAGCTGGGGAGGGACTTTTTACAAGGGCAGGTAGTAGTAGAATGAGAGAGAATGGTTTTAAACTGAAAGAAGGTAGATTTAGACTAGATAGCAGGAAGAAATTCTTCACTGTGAAGGTGGTGATATACTGGCACAGGGAAGTTGTGGATTCCCCCTCCCAGGAAGTGTTCAAGGCCAGATTGGCCAGGGCTTTGAGCAACCTGGTGTAGTGTGAGGTGTCCCCGCCCATGGCAGGGAAGTTGCAATTAGATGATCTTTAAGGTCCCTCCCAGCCCAAACCATTCTATGATTCTGTGATTCTATGATTCAATCAACTCAGATTATCTCAGAGAGTCTAGTAAATTTGACCTAGCAAAAGCATTACATTCATTCAAATATTTTAAAATACACAAATATATGTATTTTGACTAAGAACTGAAAAGCAGTTTATTAAATTTATGTTGGTAAAGTGGATTAAATAAGGTGTTAGGGTGTTTTGATCTGGATAAAGACATTTACCTATAAACTTCAATTTGGATTCATGAAAAAAATGTTCCTACTCAAGCAATTTTGGCTAAGGAAGGATGATTATGTCATCAGGATGATGTTAGAAAGCAGTAATAGTGATTCCAGTGACATTCGTTTACATGTCTTTCTTACCAATACTGGAATGCCTTAAACTTTCTATGCCACTGAGTCCTTTAGACTTAGTGATGAACTTGATTAAGAATTTATTGAAACCAGAAAGGAAAAAAAATGTAGTATCCATTATGCCATTATTAAATGGAGTAGAAAAATAAAAGAAAAAACTTTTTTCGGGGTAAACATATCTTTTATGACAAGGCATCTCCAATATAATAAGTGCTTTGGTAAAAATTACAGCACATGAGATATACTATTAAATGAATGAGTGTAAGATTTTTAACCCAGGTTTAGAGCAAAATCATGGAATTGGAAAAGAATACTTCCCTTTATGGGAACTGAAAAATAACATAGAATGTGGCTCTCACTAGCTCTTCAGAAAATTAAAATGATGAAGGAAATCAGAGAGATAAAAATCTTAAGAATATGAAAAAAAATTTGGATTTTTGATGCTTTTATTATTGCTTCATACAATACAGTTTAGTTATTCTGGGATTTATTTACTGATATGATCATATTAGTTAAGATTTTATATGAAAATTTTAAGTATAAGTACATTATAGACTTAGATATCCAACATCATTTGATACCTTATCATCAAAAATGTTACAAAATCTATCTGAATCATGTACTTTATATAAGGTATAAAAGAGGTATAAACAGAATATATTTGTGCTCCTATTGGTCCATGTGATTAACCTATATTCAAGGTTTTGTGGTTAGCACTGGAAATTGTGGGCAAGAGGAATTGATACTTTCTCTTATCTGATACACATCTATAGAGTTCTTCCACATAAAGATGACACACAAAAGACTGCCTTTTGAGTTGGAAAAACTGAGTCAGTCAAATTCTTTGCTTGCAACTCCAAATCTGCAATTTCTATTAGCACTTTGCTTAAAGATTAACTTGTTTAAATTTGTTTTTCAAACAGTCTAATATTTTAAAAGATAAATTTTAAAGCTTTAGTGGCCAGATTTCAGGTTGCATTCTTATGATTTTTTTTTTTAATTCCTTTATCGTTTAGGTTTTTTGATGGGTTTGCTTTTACTGCATGTGATATAATTTCTCTACAGCTGTCTAAATGTAGAATGTATTGAAGCTGTTTTTTTCTATATTATATAGACACTGGATGGTATATCTATGAGAGCAAAATGTGGTACAGAGCTGATCAGATGTATCAGATCAAATCCTTCTCCTGGAGGAGACAGATCTCCTCTAGACGCATTTGATCTAGCCTTTAGGTTATACTATCATTTGTTCTACTTATTGTTAAATAAAAAAGCTTCTAGTTGTGTCTGTAATTTTCAGGTACCTTGCATATCCATCATCACCATAAATGAGATTTTCTTTGTTAAAGACATGCTTGCTGATCACCCTATTTGCAGTATAACACATACTAATATTTTGTTCATGAAAAAGGACTATCTTTTTAATACAGTGGAGGTTATTTCTATTGCAAGCCATATATTTATGCAACATCCAACAATCATAAAGTTAATTGGGAATGGTGTATTGCGAATCTATTTCAGGCCAGACATTTCTTTTAAATAACTACCATTTGAGAATTCATGGTCTTGAGTGTCAGTTATGCCAGAAGTAACATCAACATTTTTTGAACATAATTTTTAGAATAAGTTTCAAGAAAGATTAATTACTGTTTTAATTTACCCCAATTATAAAAAAAACTTGCTTTACAATATTTTGCATGCATAGAGTAGCTGATCTCGTTAACATATTATAAATGACAATAATACAGACCACCATTTACTATTGTCTTTTGGAGTATAAGGCAGAGACTAGGCAAGGACTAGTTTGATTAGATTTCTGGTAAAATATTTTTGTTACTGGAAAATTTCCTGTTTCAGTTCTTTTAAAGAAATATAGCAATGTGTAGCTGTGATTGTAAATAGATACTCATAATGAAAAATAAAAGGATATAATAGCTGTACACAAATTTAAATTACACTCCTCCCTTCTTCAGCTTCATAGGTTTTGTTGTTCTTCTGTGTTTCATTTCATGCATCACTGTCTTCTTCTGAATCAAAGTATCATTCACTAGTTTTCATTTAATAGTTCTGACGACTGCTCAAATCATACAATTTCAACAGTGAATCAAAGTCCATTTTAATTAATGCAATCCCACTATTATTAATAAAGCCTAAGAAATCCATTGAAAGTCTCTACTGTTATATTAAAAGTAATGATTCTAAAGTCCTTTTTAATTAGCAAATATTTATAATTATATTTTAATCTATGGCCTGGACAGATTTTAAGGGCTCAGACAGGATGATTTCAGTGCTCTCTTTCATACATTCAGATATATACATGCATTCTTATTTTAGAAAATAAAATTCCATGCTTGCTTGTCAGACACTGCTAGATTAGATACCTGCTAAAACTCTGTGTAAAGCAGTTTAAAATCTGCACTGGCCCAGTAGGCAAGGAATACAGAACAATATTTCCTATGCCATCAGACCCTCTGATTTAAATTTCAGCTTAGAGACTAGGCCAACAGCTGGGGATTCATGTGGGGGAAAAAAAATTAAAGATTATTTTGGCCATGATCTTTTACTATGCAAAATGTCAGCAAGATGCTTACTGAGGACCTAGGAAGCTCAGGTCAGGTTTACAGCCAGCAATTCATTTTTCTGCATAAGAATAGTCCTCTAATTTTTCATAGGAACACATTTGTTCAGCTGGGGCTGTGTAAAGACTGCCAAAAAATTCAACCCTCAATCTTTTTAATTATCTAGGGTAGCTTTTCCTCACTACAGGTTTTCATGGCTTTCTCATTTTGTCAGTCTGTTGGGTTTGATTTCACTAGATACACAAAAAGCTAGTGTTCTTAGTTTCCTAGCTAAATAGTATTTTGTGTAAGCAATGAAAATGAATTCAAACATTAAATATTTTAATCTGCACTGGAGATAAAGGTCTCCAAATTGTAGGGATATTTTTCATCTCTTATTTCCTAGAAAAGTAGAATTTCTATCTTTAGGATTACAAAATGTGTAATTTGATAAAAATTAAATAAATTAAATATACATATTGTATATTTATCTTGTTCTGTGTTATTCTCACAAAAAATAATTCATAATTCTAAGGTACTACACCATTTGAAAAAGAGTCAATTCAGGCAAAGAAGAATTTCTATTATTCATTGCTGAGGGTAAAACAGATTTTATTTCATCTTGTGCCTTGCACTTCACATCTGTTTTACTTAGAAATGGGATAAATAGTTAGAGAAAAGGAAAATATTAGTATTGTGTTCAGCTATCTCTTAAATGTGTGTCAGTATCAGATACAGAGTCACTGTTGCCCTCAGAATTTCAGACTGAACTGAAGACAAAGCTCCTTCCCTCACCCACCTTCTTTCCAGGCTTAACTTCACTCCTTCATTCCTGATGCTGATGAACCCCTAAAGTGGCATGGGGAATGGGGGGCTGCAGTCAGTACATAACTGTTCCTCTCTGTCATTTTTTTAGTTCTCATACTCTTCCCCTGCTCCAGTATGGGTCCTTCCCATGAACTGCAGTCCTTCATGAACAGACTACTCCAGCATGGGCTCTTCACAGGCCACAAGCCCTGCCAGAAAAGCTGCTACTGCATGGGCTTCTCTCTACAGGCTACAATTCCTGCCAGGAGTCTGCTCCTGTACAGTGTCTCCAAGGGTTGCAGCTTCCCTCAGGATACATCGACTGGCTGTGTTGTGGGGTCCTCTATGGACTGCACTGTGTGTATCTGGTTTGGTATGCTCATTTTCACTGGCTGCAGGGGGACAGACTGCTTCATGATGGTCTTCTCTGTGGGTTAGCAGGGAATCTTTGCTCTGGCACCTGGAGAACCTCCTCCCCTTCCTTTTTCTCTCATCTTACCACCTTCAGGGCACATTTGGTGTCTGCATCACACATTTTTTTCATGCTCCTCTCTCTCACATACCCTTTCTTAAACACAGAGGCATCATCATCATGGCTAATGGGTTCAGCTGTGTCCTGCAGTGGATCTGTTTTGGAATCAGTTGGAGCTGGCTCTATTCAACTGTCCAAAGTATAATTGGTACAGGAGCGTCTGGAGAGCTGGTCAGTAGCAAGCTCAATATGAGTCAGAAGTGTGACCTGATACCCAAGAAGGCAAACCACATCCTCGGGTGCATCAAACACAGCATAACAAACAAAATTATCCTGCTGTACTCAGCACTGATGCAGCCTTGCCTTGAGTACTGTGTGCAGTTCTGGGCCCCACAATTTAAGGTTGTTGAGGTACTCAGATGCATTCAGAGGAGGAAAACAAAGCTGGTGAAAGGGCTGAAGAAATGTCCTATGAGAGGTGGCTAAGGACTCTGGATTTGCCTAGTTTGGTGAAAAGGAGGCTGAGAGGCGACCTCATTTCCCTCTACAGCTTCCTGAGGTGAGGAAATGGAGAGGAAGATGCTGATCTCCCTGGAATCCAGTGATTGGATGCATGGGGATGGTTCAAAGCTGCACCAGGGGTGATTCAGACTTGAAATTAGGAAGCATTTCTTTAGTGAAAGGGTTGAGACACTGGAATAGACTTCCTAGAAAGGTTGTTAATGTCCCAAGTCTTTCAGTGTTTAAGAGACATTTGGAAAATGCCCTTAATAACATGCTTTAACTTTTGATCATCCTAGAATTGATCAGTAGATGACACTTGTAGGTCCCTTCCAGTTGGAATTATTCTATTCTATTCTATTCTATTCTATTCTATTCTATTCTATTCTATTCTATTCTATTCTATTTTCGGGCCAGCCCTAGTAGTTTCTCACAGAAGTCATCACTGCAGCCCCTCCATCCCCCTTATCAAAACCTTGCCGCATAAACCCAGTGCAGAAATATAAAACCTATATATATATATCCAGACATACAATGACAGAATTAACAGTTTTCACTGTGGTGTTACTCCACATAGTAATGAGCTCCTTTCGCAAAACATTCAGTCACCATGTAGAAGATTAGCTGTGTTCTGCAATCTTCAGTCCTTTCAGCCCCTTTCAGTTGCAAAGCAATTAATAGAACAGCTAGAAATTTAGCTAGAGATAAAAGTAATTAATTAGACTCTCTTCAGAAATGGTCTTTTTTAAAAAATGCATTCTATTTTCACAGTGAATAATCTTGTAAAACATCCTCAATAAAATTGAGTACATTCTTTAAGAAATGGATGCGTAAAATCCAGAGAAATTGAAAACATCTTGATCTCGCTAGGACAAAATAGCTGAAAAATAATAATTCTATGCATTGGCAAATACAAAACAGGAATAACACTAAATTATGATACCATCTCAGGTCAGGGGAGCAGAGAAACAAAGTTAATTTTGTAAGTCTGTTTTTAGTTTAAAGTGGATTAGAAACTATATTTTTTGCTATACTCATTTTAAAGACTTTAACTTAGCATATCTTGCCATAGTCATATTCATTTACGTGGTAAAGCCTATGTTTTTCAGAGAGATGATTCTCACCATAGCTTTAGAGTGTCTAAGACAAGCATTTTGTTTTTTGAGGAATAGAAATAAAAGAAATCTTTACCCTTCTTTAGTGTCAAACTTCTGTTGTTTGCACTATATGCTATTTAGCTTCATTTGGTTCCAGTCCATCACACATAAAACATGAAATTTTATCAAAAACTTGCATCCAACATATATTTTTTGAATTATTGTTTGAAGATGTAAATTGTAGGTAGTGGACAAGTAAATTTGTCAGGCAAATGTGCTATTAGACTCTGGGAAAATTACAAAATAAAATCTATTAAGAACTGAAAGCACAAATCCCACTGGAAAACCATACTCCAACTCCTAAATCTCCAGATAAAAATATGTGAGGATTTAGCCTTTGACTGGTTCTTATTAGAAAGAACTATGCAAAGGGAAAATCTAAACTATACTTTACTAGAATTAGTCAATAAATGAGCATAACATTAGCACTTTATTAAGCAATATATTTGGAACACCAATAGCCTAATATAAGACAGTAATTTATAGAGCTGTAATTTGGGAAATTTACAATAGGTAACTTTCTACAGACAGGATTCTAGCTATAGAAATGCCATAGTGTGGTTCAATCTGAATTAGACACACATAAATTGATTAGAAACAGTGTGACTGATTTTGGTTACCAATGACCACCAATCTTTGCTATAATGCATTTATATATAGATTATGTCTAATCCTTCCCACAGGAACTGAAACCTGAATCTGGCTGAATACACACACCTGCCACCAGTCATATAGTCATTGAACAATTTAGGTTGGAAAAGACTCTTAAGATCATCAAGTCCAACAGTTAACTTTACACTACCAGGTACACTACTAAACTACGTATGAAAGAGCCACATGCCTTTTGAATATCTAAAGATATGCTGACTTAACCACATCCCTGTGTAGTCTATTCCAATGCTTTACAAACTTTTCAGTGAAGAAATTTTTTCCTGAAATCCAACCTAAACTTCCCCTGGTGCAACCTGAGGTCGTACCCTCTCATCATATCACTTGTTACTTGGGAAAAGGGACTGGCACCCACCTCACTACAACATTCTTTTGGGTAGTTGTAGGAAGTGATGAGGCCCCCCTGAGACTCCTTTACTCCAGGCACTTTTCTTCAATCTCAGTTTCTTCAGTGGCTTCTCAGAAGACTTGCTCTCTAGCTTCTCCACAAGCTTTTTTACCATTCTGTGGACATATTCCAGCACCTCAATGTCTTTCTTGTAGTGAGAGGCCCAAATGTGAACACAGTACTCAAGGTGTGGTCTCACCAGTGTTGAGTACAGGAGGACAATTACTTCACTTGTCCTGCTGGCCACGCTATTTCTGATACAAGTCAGAATGCTATTGACCTTCTTGGCTACCTGGTCACACTGCCCACTCATATTTGGCTGACTGTTGACAAACAACCCCAGGATCTTTTCCACCAGGCAGCTTTCCAGACACTCATCCCCAAGCCTGTAGCACTGCATGGGGTTACTGTGATCCAAGTGAAGGACCTGGCACTTAGCCTTGTTGAACCTCACACAGTTGGCCTCCGCCCATTGATCCAGCCTGTCTAGGTACCTCTCTAGAGCCTTCCTGCACTCAGAGAGATCAGCACTCCTTTTTACTGAGGGTACACTCAATCCACTCATCCAGATCACTGATAAAGATATTAAGAACAGGCCCCATTACTGAGCCCTTGGGACCACCATTTGTGACCAGCTGCCAACTGGATTTAACTCCATACACCACAACTCTTTGGGCCTGGCCATCCATCCAGTTCTTTACCCAGCAAAGAATACACCCATCCAAGCCACAATCAGCCATTTTCTCCAGAAGAAAGCTGTGGGAAACAGTGTTAAAGGCTTTACTAAAGTCCAAGTAAACAACATCTACAAACTTTCCCTCATCCACTAAGCAAGTCAGCTTGTCATAGAAGGAGATGAGATTTGTCAAGGAGGAATTGCCTTTCATAAACCCATGCTAACTGGGTCTAACCACCTGATTGACCTGTACATGCTGTGTGATGGCACTCAAGATGATCTGTTCCATAAGCTTCCAAGAAACTGAGGTCAGACTAATAGGCCTGTAGTTCTCTGGATCCTCCTTCTGGCCCTTCTTGTAGATGGGCATTGCATTTGCTAACTTCTAGTCAACTGGAACTTTCCCAGTTGAGCCAAGACTGCTGATAAATTATGGAAAATTAATTGGTGAGTACTTCTGCCAGCTCCTTCAGTAGCCTTGAATGGATCCCATCCAGTCCCATAGATCTGTATATGTCTAAGTGTATAGCAGGTTGCTAACTATTTCCTCTTCGACTATGGGGGCTCCATTCTGCTCCTTATCCTTGTCATCCAACTTAAGGGCTGGGTACCTGGACAACAACTAGTCTTAGTATTAAAGATTGAAGCAAAGAAAGTATTAAGAACCTCAGCCATTTCCTTGTCACATAATCACAGAATGCTTTGGGTTGGAAGGGATATTTAGAGGTCATCTAGTCCAACCTCCCTGCAGTTTTTCCCCTCATTATAAAAACTATCTTCCTTATATCCAGTCTAAATCTATCCTCACTTAGTTTAAAACCATTTGTCCTTGTTCTGTAACAACAGGCTTTGCTAAAAATATTGTCCCAATATTTCTCATTGTCTTCCTTTAAATACCTAAATGCAGCAATAAAGTCTCCCTGCAGTCTTCTCTTCTTCAGGCTGAACAACCTCAGCTCCTTCAGCCTGTTGTCATAAGACAGGTCGTCCAGACCTCGGATCATTTTTATGGCCCTCCTGTGGACCTGCTCCAACAGTTCCATGTCCTTCTTGTACTGAGGGCTCCAGAGCTGGACACAGTTCTCCAGGTGAGGTCTCACCAGAGCAGAGTAGAGTGGCAGAATTACCTCCATCAACCTGCTGGCTATGCTTCCTTTGATGCATCCCAGGATACAATTGGCCTTCTGGGCTGAAAGTGCACATTGTTGGCTCGTGTCCAGCCTTTCAACCACCACTACTCCTAAGTTCTTCTCTGCATGGCTGCTCTCAATCACAGCATCCCCTAGCCTATATTGATACCAAGGGCTGACCTGACCCAAGTGTAGAATCTTGGACTTGGCCTCGTTGAGCCACATGAAGTTCACACAGACCCATTTCTTGAGCTTGTCCAGGTCCCTCTGGATGACATGCTGTCCCTCTGGAGTGTTAACTGCACCACTCAGCTTGGTGTTATCTGCAGAATTACTGAGGGTGCACTCAGTCCCACCATCTATGTCATTGATGTAGATATTAAACAGCACTGGTCCCAGGACGGGCCCTGAGGAGCACCACTTGTCACCTGTCTCGTTCTGGACATCAGGCTGTTGACCACTACAGTCTGGATGTGACCATCCAAGCAATTCCTTATCCACTAAACAGTCCACCCATCAATATCTTTCCAACTTAGAGAGAAGGATGTTGTAGGGGACCATGTCAAAGGCCCTACGGAAGTCCAGATAGATGACATCTATTGCTCTTTCCATGTCACCTGATGTACTCACTCCATCATAGGAAGCTACTGGGTTGGTCAAACAGGACTCGTCCTTTGTCAAGTCATGCCGACTGTCTCAAATCACATCCCTTTCCTCCATGTTCTTTAGCATAGATTCTAGGAGGATCTGTTCCATGATCTTCCAAGACACAGAGGTGAGGCTAACAGGATGACTTTGTCCTTTGCCACTGTTCCCTCCTGTATTCAATAGAAGTTGGAGTGTCTCCTTAGCCCTCCATTTGTTGCTAATGTCTTCATAGAAACATTTTAATTGTCTTTTACAGCAGTAGTAAACTAGATGAGTTGCCTGTGCTGCTTCTAAAAGTAATAAACTCATTTTTTCCCCCCTGAGTTTTGGCCAAAGGTTTCTGTTCACCCAGGATGGTCTTCCTTCCCATCAGCTCATCTTTTGGCATATGGAGACGGTCTGCTTCTGTGCCTTTAAGATTTCCTTCTTGAAGAATGTCCAGCCTTCAGGGTCTCTGCCCTTCAGGATCGCCTCCCAGAGGACTCTGTCAACCAGGCTCCTAAAAAGTCCAGAGTCTGTGCTCTGAAAGTCCAAGGTAGCAGTTCTTCTGACCCTCCTCCTTAGTTCTCTGAGAATTGAATACTATATTTTCATTATTGCTGTGCCCAAGACAGCCTCCAGCCATTACACTACCCTCAGCCCATGCAAGCCTCTCTGGCTCTCTAGTCTTGTGGATGCTATTCTTGTCTTGATTTTTCCTTCAGGATCACCAGAATAATAGTGTGAGGACAAGATATGTAAATAAGGAAATTTTCATTTTAAAATACACATATTTAACAAAAAAAAAAAAAGAGAGAACATACTTATTTGAAAAATAATACACTAATGTACACTTTGGAAACTGTGAGTTCTAGAATTTTCTGATTCCTGAAAAGAGTCTATATTCTGGCCTAATTACTGTAGATTTAGGAGGATGTTAATGGAACAAATTTCTTCTAGACAAAAGGAGAGTTCTTGAACAACAAACAAAAAGTTCATTTCTTGTGGTCAGTGCATACAAGACTAAATGCATTCCATCTGTTTTCCAACTTGTCTTCACTGTGTGTGACCCAGTGCTCTTGCAAGATAGATAGCTTTGCTACTTTCTGTGAAGAATAAGAAGAGAGATGATGTGTTTCATCTGGTTAACTGAGGACAGACACAATTTATGAAACATCAAATAAGAATATATCCTTATCTTCCCAATTCCAGCTTTGTGCAGTATTTAATTTTATATATTTGCACCCCCAAGCCCTTCCCGGAGGACTACTGCTTCAATAAACAACTGAAAAAATTGTCCTCATAAGGAAAGCTCCATGAAGGGCAAATATTAGTTTGTTTTCAATATCTTTTTTTTGTCCAGAGAATCATACAAAATAGAAAGAACAAACTATATTCAAACATTTAATTTTTCACAATTTTGTCTTTGTTTTTTAAAAAAACAAATAATACTTTTAGCTGAAAGTGACCAATATTTAGAAAAATAATTTTTGTTATAAGTGGCTATTTTTATAATTTATTGATTTTATGATAATTAATTGATATTAATTCTAAACATAATTTCATCTTATTATTCACTTTTGGGACATAGATTATGTGCATTTCTAAGACAAATAAAAGCATTTTTTTTCTCTTGACAGGTCAATTTACAAAAATTTCCTTCATCTTTTATAATGCTGGCTGGACTTTTGTGATTACAACAAAAAAATGCTAGTGTCTATCACGTGTCTAACATGTATATACAACTGTGACTTGCAGAAGTTTTCAGTTTCTCCAGGGTTTAATGTGTTATTATCAAAGCAATAAAAGATTTCCGAATATTTTTTTCTAAAATTCTTTGTGCCTCTTTGTGGCATTCAAGCTATAAGATCCTCTTAAAATTAATCTGAAGAACTATAAGAATCTGGGGATTTTTTTAGAAATATGGAAACATTTGGAAAAATTTTCCTACTGTTTTTTGTCAGTAACAACTGCACTTGAATAAATTAACTTAATAAAACAATTTCAACACATAAAGTGGAATTACAAAAAGCATAGTGAACCTAATATCTAGTGATCCTTTGAAAGATAAAAGTGAAAAGCAGGTTTTTCATTGCAAAGCCTAAAAATTGCTCATGAAAAGGGGATTGGACTAGATGATTTTAAGGTCTTTTCTAATCCAAATCCTTCTATGATTCTATGAAACTATTAAAAGAAGAAGTTCAAGTCTTGTGTCTAGTTCTGCCTATGATGAAGATATCATATTTTCTTTTTAAAAAAGTTTATTATGTAATTATAATAATTGCACATTTCACAGTGCTATAATACCTGTACATGTCATACAACTGTAGCTTTATTTAGTTATTAAATTATAGACATTTATGATCATTTAATTCTATTAGGCGCTATTGCCCCCATTAGATAATGAGAGTAGAAATTATTTGTTATGCCTATTGGTGCCTCAGATAGAGAAGAAAGAATGAATGAAGGTTTCTGTCAATAAAAAAAAATAAATTACTGCTTCACTTCTGGAAAAAATGGTGTTTATTATTATTGTGTTTTCACTCTGTAAGATTGGATATCTAGTCCAGTACTAAGTCAGATCACTGTAAATCATTGAGGTGAAATAAGCATATGATTTAATGTCTACAAGACAAACAAAAACATTTGATTTCAAAATAATAATAATTGCACATAAACATTTTTATTATTTTTAATATATGTGAATAGATAAGAAATAGAAATAGAGTCCAGTGTAGAGCCACAAAGATGAT